>NC_091382.1:5817348-5944848 GCF_038502225.1 Cherax quadricarinatus
TTGCCCACCCACCTGGCTACCCACTACTACCCACCTCTTAAAGCAGACCCACCCGATCGTCAGACTGCCTGACCATGCTTTTTTTTCGATTGACCCGAGTTAGAATTTCAGCCAAAATTACTAGATGTTCCCGTCAAAACTGCTCGATGTTCCCGCCAAAACTGCTCGATGTTCCCGCCAAAACTGCTCGACGTTCCCGCCAAAATAATTCAAAATTCACTTAAAGTTGTTTGACGGGAATCTCTGGCTGGCTCATAACTGTCCTTCAAGGAAAATGTAGAATATAACTTTGGTGTACTTGTACTCACCTATTTGTGGTTGCAGGGGTCAAATCACAGCTCCTGGCCCCCCTCATGATAACATGAACGTGGATAAGTAAAGTAATGGAGCAACCTGCAATATCAACAGATTTATGCCGTAACAGCCAGACTTAGTCTTGGTTACAAGTACTTCTGACAGTCTGACAGACTCACAGACTGACTGATGTTGTAGCAGCCAGACTTAGGCTTGGTTAAAAGTACTTCTGACAGTCTGACAGACTCACAGACTGACTGATGTTGTAGCAGCCAGACTTAGGCTTGGTTACAAGTACTTCTGACAGTCTGACAGACTCACAGACTGACTGATGTTGTAGCAGCCAGACTTAGGCTTGGTTACAAGTACCTCTGACAGTCTGACAGACTCGCAGACTGACTGATGTTATAGCAGCCAGACTTAGGCTTGGTTACAAGTACCTCTGACAGTCTGACAGACTCACAGACTGACTGATGTTGTAGCAGCCAGACTTAGGCTTGGTTACAAGTACTTCTGACAGTCTGACAGACTCACAGACTGACTGATGTTGTAGCAGCCAGACTTAGGCTTGGTTACAAGTACTTCTGACAGTCTGACAGACTCACAGACTGACTGATGTTGTAGCAGCCAGACTTAGGCTTGGTTACAAGTACTTCTGACAGTCTGACAGACTCACAGACTGACTGATGTTGTAGCAGCCAGACTTAGGCTTGGTTACAAGTACTTCTGACAGTCTGACAGACTCACAGACTGACTGATGTTGTAGCAGCCAGACTTAGGCTTGGTTACAAGTACTTCTGACAGTCTGACAGACTCACAGACTGACTGATGTTGTAGCAGCCAGACTTAGGCTTGGTTACAAGTACCTCTGACAGTCTGACAGACTCGCAGACTGACTGATGTTATAGCAGCCAGACTTAGGCTTGGTTACAAGTACCTCTGACAGTCTGACAGACTCACAGACTGACTGATGTTGTAGCAGCCAGACTTAGGCTTGGTTACAAGTACTTCTGACAGTCTGACAGACTCACAGACTGACTGATGTTGTAGCAGCCAGACTTAGGCTTGGTTACAAGTACTTCTGACAGTCTGACAGACTCACAGACTGACTGATGTTGTAGCAGCCAGACTTAGGCTTGGTTACAAGTACTTCTGACAGTCTGACAGACTCACAGACTGACTGATGTTGTAGCAGCCAGACTTAGGCTTGGTTACAAGTACTTCTGACAGTCTGACAGACTCACAGACTGACTGATGTTGTAACAACCAGACTTAGGCTTCGTTACAAGCCTTAGTCTGACAGTCTCACAGACAAGCCTAAGTCTGACAGACTCACAGATTGACTGATGTTTTATCATATCAGTGACCGAAAATCCGGTTTCTACAATATCTGAAACCAAAATTTTGGGTTTCTCCTGTCCACTGAGTTTTCAAATCGTTTTTAAAATAACCAAAAAAAATCAGATCGCATTTTGAGTAGATATTTTTTTCAAAATCTTGTTTTTGAGAATTTTTTTCAGAGTTAATGTGAGAAAAATGTTTTACCATTTTTGTTTAGGATCTGTGGAAATGTTGAATGTTTGAGGTATTATGAGGATGGTGTGTGGAGGAAAATGTTGGCTTGTTTGTGTGTTTGTAGGTGTTTGTGGGGGGCGTTTGTGTGTATTTGTGTGTGTGTGTGTTTGTGGGTGTGTGTGGGTGTGAGTATTTGTGCATGTGTACCCGCCTAATTGTGATTGCAGCTGTCGAGTCATAACTATTGGCCCATATATATATATATATATATATATATATATATATATATATATATATATATATATATATATTTTTAAATGTGTGTGTGTGTGTGTGTGTGTGTGTGTGTGTGGGTGTTTGTGTGTGTGTTTGTGGGTGTATGTATGTGTACTCTCCTAATTGTGATTACAGCTGTCGAGTCATAGCTATTGGCCCCAATATATATATATATATATATATATATATATATATATATATATATATATATATATATATATGTGTGTGTGTGTGTGTGTGTGTGTGTGTGTGTGTGTGTGTGTGTGTGTGTGTGTGTGTGTGTGTGTGTGTGTGTGTGTGTGTGTTTTTAATTATTGTCTCTCTTTGTCTCTCTCTCATACACACAATTAAATCGAATGAGTTGCTGGACACCTGGTCCAGCAACTGGCTTCTCGAAAGTCATGAAGATCGGGGAAGGGCACAGAAGACCGCAGACGGAGTATAGGCTAGGTGGCCAAAGACTGCAAACCTCACTCAAGGAGAAAGATCTTGGGGTGAGTATAACACCGAACATGTCTCCGGAAGCACACATTAACCAGATAACTGCTGCAGCATATGGGCGCCTGTCAAACCTGAGAATAGCGTTCCGATACCTTAGTAAGGAATCGTTCAAAACACTGTACACCGTGTACGTCAGGCCCATACTGGAGTATGCAGCTCCTGTTTGGAACCCCCACCTGGTCAAGCACGTCAAGAAATTAGAGAAAGTGCAAAGATTTACAGCAAGGCTGGTTCCAGAGCTAAAGGGAATGTCCAACGAAGAGAGGTTAAGGGAAATTACCCTGACGACACTGGAGGACAGGAGGGTTAGGGGAGACATGATAACGACATACAAAATACTGAGAGGAATTGACAAGACAGAGACAGGATGTTCCAGAGATGGGACACAGAAACAAGGGGTCACAATTCATGTTAGGAAGTATTTCTTCAGTCACAGAGTTGTCAGGAAGTGGAATAGTCTAGCAAGTGATGTAGTGGAGGCAGGACCCATACATAGCTTTAAGAAGAGGTATGATAATGCTCATGGAGAAGGGTGAGAGAGGACCTAGTAGCGATCAGTGAAGAGGCGGGGCCAGGAGCCGAGTCTCGACCCCTGCAACCACAATTAGGTGAGTACACAAACACACGCGTCATCCACACACACCACATGAAACACATCCACTCACCATAGACACACACACACACACACACACACACACACACACACACACAATCACACAAACACAAACACACACACACACCACATAAAACACATCCACTCACCATAGCCACACACACCGCAAAGTTTTAAAAAAACACATTTGGTTTTATATCTCCCAGCTGCCTTCACAGCTGGTTTTATGACCACCTGTTGGGGTGATCCTCCTGTTTTTTACGTTTTTTTCCGGCGGTTTTATTTCTGTTTTCAGGTCGTGGTTCCTATAAATGATTTTGTTATCTTACAAGAGATAACAAGATAACATTTCTGGATTAGTTTAACTTTAGTTATCCTTTAGTAATTCTGTAGTTATCGTTAGTTAACCTGTAGTAGTTGTCTGTAATCTTCGGTTATCCTGTAGTTATTTTGTAGTTATATTTGTAGTCCTGTAGTTATCATCAATGTTATTTTGTGTTATGCTGTAGTTAAACTTTAGTTATCCTTCGTGGGTTACATATCTGCTTTAGAGAGAGAGAGAGAGAGAGAGAGAGAGAGACAGACAGAGAGAGAGACAGAGAGAGAGACAGAGAGAGAGAGAGAAAACCGTACCAGTGTCGTCGACACATCACAGTGTCGTCCACATATCACAGTGTCGTCGACACATCACAGTGTCGTCGACACATCACAGTGTCCTCGACACATCACAGTGTCCTCGACACATCACAGTGTCGTCGACACATCGCAGTGTCGTCGACACATCGCAGTGTCGTCCAAATATCACAGTGTTATCGACACATCGCAGTGTCGTCGACACATCACAGTGTCGTCGACACATCACAGTGTCGTCGACACATCACAGTGTCGTCGACACATCACAGTGTCGTCGACACATCACAGTGTCGTCGACACATCACAGTGTCGTCGACACATCACAGTGTCGTCGACACATCACAGTGTCGTCGACACATCACAGTGTCGTCGACACATCACAGTGTCGTCGACACATCACAGTGTCGTCGACACATCACAGTGTCGTCGACACATCACAGTGTCGTCGACACATCACAGTGTCGTCGACACATCACAGTGTCGTCGACACATCACAGTGTCGTCGACACATCACAGTGTCGTCGACACATCACAGTGTCGTCGACACATCGCAGTGTCGTCGACACATCACAGTGTCGTCGACACATCGCAGTGTCGTCGACACATCACAGTGTCGTCCACACATCACAGTGTCGTCGACACATCGCAGTGTCGTCGACACATCACAGTGCCATCGACACATCGCTGTGTCGTCGACACATCACAGTGTCGTCGACACATCACAGTGTCGTCGACACATCGCAGTGTCGTCGACACATCACAGTGTCGTCGACACATCACAGTGTCGTCGACACATCACAGTGTCCTCGACACATCACAGTGTCGTCGACACATCACAGTGTCGTCGACACATCACAGTGTCGTCGACACATCACAGTGTCGTCGACACTTCGCAGTGTCGTCCACACATCAGTGTCATCGACACATCACAGTGTCGTCGACACGTCACAGTGTCGTCGACACATCACAGTGTCGTCGACACATCACAGTGTCGTCGACACATCACAGTGTCGTCGACACATCACAGTGTCGTCGACACATCACAGTGTCGTCGACACATCACAGTGTCGTCGACACATCACAGTGTCGTCGACACATCACAGTGTCGTCGACACATCACAGTGTCGTCGACACATCACAGTGTCGTCGACACATCGCAGTGTCGTCGACACATCACAGTGTCGTCGACACATCGCAGTGTCGTCGACACATCACAGTGTCGTCCACACATCACAGTGTCGTCGACACATCGCAGTGTCGTCGACACATCACAGTGCCATCGACACATCGCTGTGTCGTCGACACATCACAGTGTCGTCGACACATCACAGTGTCGTCGACACATCGCAGTGTCGTCGACACATCACAGTGTCGTCGACACATCACAGTGTCGTCGACACATCACAGTGTCCTCGACACATCACAGTGTCGTCGACACATCACAGTGTCGTCGACACATCACAGTGTCGTCGACACATCACAGTGTCGTCGACACATCGCAGTGTCGTCGACACATCACAGTGTCGTCGACACATCACAGTGTCGTCGACACATCACAGTGTCCTCGACACATCACAGTGTCGTCGACACATCACAGTGTCGTCGACACATCACAGTGTCCTCGACAGATCTCAGGTCCCCAAAAGCTAACGTTGGTAATGGATGTTTCTCTCTCTCTCTCTCTCTCTCTCTCTCTCTCTCTCTCTCTCAAAAAACTTTAACTCCCTCTTCAAATACAACTTTTCCAATTAAAGGAGTCTCCTTTTTAAAGTTCCCAAAGTTCTATGGTATTAAGTGGGCTGGTTAATGGGGTTTCAAGCCTATCTACTACACTATGATCATTAAACTACAGCGTATATACACCGAGAGATATACATCTTCTCAGTGTATATACACTGATATATACATCTCCTCGGTGTATATACACAGAGATATACATGTCAGTGTATATACACTGTGATACACATCTTTTCGGTGTATATACACTGTGATATACATCTTTTCGGTGTATATACACAGATATATACATCTCAGTTTATATTATAGATTTTTATAATTATGCAGAACGACAGAAGGATCGACCCCCATCCCGTCAAGAGGGAAACAGCAATGATGATAGGCACACGTGTTTCTGATAGGCCTAGAGGCCTCTAATCGAATTTCAGATAAGAGGAGACGAGAGATTTTCATTTTGATAGAAAAAATATATTTTGACTCGATTCGTGGCCTATGAGGGCCTGGTAATAGGCCTACCTCGCCGCGAGAGACGACAATGGACGTCTCTCTTGCTAGACGCACGGATTGTAGATGACATCAGCTGTCAGGAAGTCCGTGGAATGAGAAATCAGCTGTCAGGAAATCTCTGTCGGTTGAAAGCTCACAGAAAATGTCGGAACTGTTATTACTGGGAAAGTGTTGTTTGGAGTGACTGGCAGCACTTCCTCTCCAGCCACTGTCAGCTCGATCTACTTACAGTTGCTGTCAGCTTAAACTCCCTACAGTCACTGTCAGCTTGATCTTCCTATAGTCACTGTCAGCACGACCTCCCAAGTCACTGTCAGCACGACCTCCTCAAAGTCAGCGTCAGCTTGACCTCTCATGTTCCCAGAAATCCTCGAAAGATTTACTAAGGAGATTTATCCTGATCAGGTTGGGCCAGGAATCCATGTAACTGGATTAAGGATAATCACATCGGAGAGTTGAAAGTCAATGCCATCTGCATTTCTGAAGGTATTTCAGGCTTTCTGCTTCGGGCTAATTAATGTGGCTCTCTCAGACACACATGTATATACCAGAGGAGGGGCCAGGAGCTATGAATCGACCCCTGCAAGCACAAATAGATGAATACAAATAGGCGAGTTCACACACACACACACACACACACACACACACACACACACACACACACACAGGTTCACAATGATGGTATGAGAACAGAGAGAGAGAGAAAAACCAGCCATCCCATACAGAGGGAATTTGATGACCTTGTAGTGTCTGACATGAGAAACTTTGTTGATTTCCCTACTCATATCTCTGTCTCCTCCCTTGACCCAGTAGTAAGTGATCTGTCAGAAAGCATAGTCACCTGTCAACCCCTCGGCTATGTTGGATCGTCTTACCACAAGACTGTTTTTACGACACTTAAGATCCCAACAGAACGAGGTGAGGAGTCCACACGCACAACCTGGCTATGGGAAAGAGTAAATTGGCCAACTCTCTGCTCTGAGCTCGCAGCCTCCGATTGGAATGCTCTTCTCCAAAGTGATGCTGACCACCAAGTGAATGCTTCACTAGACAAATCCGTAATCTACAACAAGAACACATCCCTCACCGGCAGTATGTGACGAAGCCTACAGATCAGCCTTGCTTCGACTTTCGTTGTAGAGAGGCTGCTACAGGTAAGTACAAGGCTTGGAGAAGATGTAAGAGACATCTCACTACCTACAACAAGAACCTGCACAGGCAAGCCAGTAAGCAAATGGGTGAGGTCCAAAAGTGGGACATCTGTAAATGGGAAGCGGACAAAAAAAGAAAACTGGCATCTGGTGGGGTGGGCTCCAAAACCTGGTGGACCCTTGTCAAGGACAGAAAAGGTTATCTGCCTGAATTTATTCTACCTCTAAATCGACAGGATGGGACCATCTCTGCTAACAGTTAAGAGACAGCTGACCTCTTTGCTGAATACTTGGCTGATCCAGCAAGGGACCCTCCTTGACTAGCTACAAGAACTGTGTCAAAGCTGTCAGTGGTGACAATAAGGCAGGAGAAGGTGCATCTTATTCTTAAGTCGCTTGGCCAAGAAAAGGCTGTGGGCCCAAGCAAGTTGAGCCCAAGATTGCTGAGAAGATGTGCAGACCAGCTAGCAGCTCCTCTAACTCGCATCTTTTAGCACTGCCTAGCAGTGTAAATGGCCCTCTCTATGAAAAGAGGCAAATGTAGTCCCTGTTCACAAAAAGTAGAGCACAACGGAAATCAGCAACTACAGACCAGTGTCACCCCTGTCAATCACTGGCAAGATCCTTGAGACAATAATCTCACGGCAAATGACAGTTTTTGGAATACGACTCAATCTCGTGACCGTCAATATGACCTCAGGAATGGTTACTGCGCTGCTGATCTGTTATTAAACCTCTCCACCAAGTGGCACCAAACACTCAATGAATCCAAAGTCAGCTGTCAAGTAGCACTGGACATTGCTGGTGCTTTCGGCTGAGTATGGCCCCCAGGAACTCTTGGCAAAACTACAAGCACTGGGAATTGCAGGCTGTACATTATGTCTCCTCAGTGACTACCTTCAAGGTAGGAATCCAAGCGTAGTTCTCAACGGGACAGAGTCAACAAGACACAATAATGGGGCAAGTGTTCCACAGGGATGTGTACTTGGGCCATTGTTATGGAATGTCTACTTCAATGACCTCCTTCATCTTCTCCCAGAATCCCATGCATATGCAGACGACTGTACTCTGACATTTACTTATCCAAGAGAGGACATGCCAGCTGCTCAAAGTTACATCAATCACCGGCTTACAGCTACATTAACCTGGTATAAATAATGCAGGTAACACTTGCTTTTGAGAAAACACAAATGATGGTCTCTAGGCACCATGATGGTATAAATAACAAAAAGGCACAATACCGTGACTGGAACGATACACAAATAACCCGCACATAAAAGAGAGAAGCTTACGACGACGTTTTGGTCCGGCTTGGACCATTGTGGCTTTGTCAATGGTCCAAGTCGGACTGAAACGTCGTTGTAAGCTTCTCTCTTTTATGTGCGGGTTATTTGTGTACCATGATGGTATGCTGGGGCAGTTGTAGGAATGAATGGGAGCGTGTTGGAGCCCAGGGTAGAAGATGATGTCCTTGGAGTGAAATTCGACTCCAAACTGACCATGAAGAACTATGTTGTAAATCTTGCAAACAAGGCGGCCAGGAAGCTAACAGCACTTCTGCGTATCTCGCATCTGCTCGACAATAGAGGTTGCAGGATTTTGTATGAAGCACAAGTACACTCACACCTTGAGTTTGCTCCACTTCCTTGGACTGTCTGCCCACCATCTCATCTGCAACTTCTTGACAGAACAGAGAAAGACGTCTCATCTCTCTTCTGGAGCCAGCCTGGATAAATCTGTCATTTTAGCAGAGCCTTCAACAAAGGAGGAAGATGGGTGGTCTTACTGTTTTGTACAAGGCCAATACTGTCAAAGTACCACACTTGGATCCACTCCCAGGACAGCGAAAAGTGAGCTTCTACACCACAAGACGGGCAGCAAGCAGCAACTACAATCTGACTGTACCCTTCTTCAGAACATCACTTCATCTAAGATGACTCGAGTCTGGAACATATTCGTTGACCAATTGAAATTGCTGTCCCACAGCTGGCTCACAGATGACACAGCTGGCTTGCAGATGGCTTCAACTTCGTCCTGTTCCACATTTGTATGACTCATAACAATAAAAAGGCTTTTAAATGAGCTGATGTAAATTATAGCTCTTAACTTGTAAATCAAGTTAGCAACCTTAACCAACCTTATAAAACCCCGTGTACGAGAGAGAGAGAGAGAGAGAGAGAGAGAGAGAGAGAGAATGAGAGACAGAGATTTTAACCTATTTTCTCATTTTCCGCAGGTGGTTCGTGAGAGTTTTCACTACAGCTGGTGACGGGTCAGCTGGTGAAGGGTCAGCCGGAAACTACCCAGAAGGTGACAATCCAAGTGGCGACGGGTCAGCTGGTAACTACCCAGGAGGAGACGATCCACCTGGTGACGGGTCAGCTGACGACGATCCAGCTGTTGACGGGTTAGCTGGTAACTACCCAGGAGGAGACGATCCACCTGGTTACGCGTCAGCTGGCGACGACCCAGTTGGTGAAGGGTCAGCTGATGGCGGGTCAGCTATCAGTCCAACTGGTGAGGGGCCAGATGTTGACCGAACGGACCAGTTGTCACAACAACAAGTGAATGAAGATGCGAACAGGAACAGTCAGGTAAGTCATGTTCAGTCCCAGTCAATCAGGCTCTGAAGACACTTTCACAATAACCATATCGTCATTTTCACAGTAAATATATAGTCACTTTCACAACAGCTGCACCCACACTTTCACAACAGGCGTAGAGACCCAGAGACAGGTGTAGGGAGCCAGGGACAGGTGTAGGGAGCCAGAGACAGGTGTAGGGAGCCAGGGACAGGTGTAGGGAGTCAGGGACAGGTGTAGGGAGCCAGGGATAGGTGTAGGGAGCCAGGGACAGATGTAGGGAGCCAGGGGCAGATGTAGGGAGTCAGGGACAGGTGTAGAGAGTCACAAACAGATGTAGGAAGCCAGAGACAGGTGTAGGGAGCCAGGGACAGGTGTAGGGAGCCAGGGACAGGTGTAGGGAACCAGAAACAGGTGGTCACAAACAGATGTAGAGAGTCAGGGACAGGTGTAGGGAGCCAGGGACAGGTGTAGAGAGTCACAAACAGAAGTAGGGAGCCAGGGACAGGTGTGGGGAGTCAGAGACAGTTACAAACAGATGTAGACAGCCAGGGACAGAAAGTCACAAACAGATGTAGAGAGCCAGGGACAGGTCTAGTCACAAACAGATGTGGGAGACCAGAAACAGGTGTAGTGAGCCAGAAACAGGTTTAGGGGAGCGACAGACAGGTGTAGGGAGCCACAGACAGGTGTAGGGAGCCACAGACAGGTGTAAGAAGTCACAGACAGGTGTAGAGAGTCACAGACAGGTTTAGGGGAGCCACAGACAAATGTAGGTGAGCCACAGATATAGGGAGCCACAGACAGGTGTAGGAAGCCACAGACAGGGGTACAGAGCCAGAAACAGGTGTAGGGAGCCACAGACAGGTGTAGGGAGCCGCAGACAAGCATAGGGAGCGACAGGTATAGGGACCCAGAAACAGGTGTAGAGAGCCACAGGCAGGTGTAGGAGCCAAAGACAGGTGTAGGGAGTCACAGACAGGTGTACAGATTCAGAAACAGGTGTAGGGAGTCACAGACAGGTGTAGGGACCCAGAAACAGGTGTAGAAAGCCGCAGACAGGTATAGGGAGCCAGAGACAGGTGTACAGAGCCAGAAGCAGGTGTACAGAGCGTACAGAGCCAGAAACAGGCGTAGAGAGCCAGGGACAGGTATAGGGAGCCAAGGACAGATGGTCACAAACAGATGTAGGGAGTCAGGGACAGGTGTGGGGAGTCAGGGAGAGGTGTAGAGAGTCAAACAGATGTAGAGAGCCAGTGACAGGTGTAGAGTCACAAACAGATGTAGGGAGCCATGGACAGGTGTAGCCACAAACAGATGTAGGAGACTAGAAACAGGTGTAGGAAGCCACAGGCAGGTGTAGGGGAGCCACAGACAGGTGTAGGGGAGCCACAGACAGGTGTAGGAGTCACGGACAGGTGTAGGGTGCCACAGACAGATACAGGGAGCCACAGACAGGTGTAGAGAGCCACAGACAGGTGCAGGGAGCCACAGACAGGTGCAGGGAGCCACAGACAGGTGTAGGGAGTCACAAACAGGTGTACAGATTCAGAAACAGGTGTAGAGTCATAGACAGGTGTAGGGACCCAGAAACAGGTGTAGAAAGCCACAGACAGGTACAGGGAGCCAGGGACAGATGGTCACAAACAGATGTAGGGAGTCAGGGACAGGTGTAGAGAGTTACAAACAGAAGTAGGGAGCCAGGGACAGGTGTGGGGAGTCAGGGACAGGTGTAGAGAGTCAAAGAGATGTAGAGAGCCAGGGACAGTCACAAACAGATGTAGAGAGCCAGTCACAGACAGGTGCAGGGAGCCTCAGACAGGTGTAGGGAGTCACAGACAGGTGAACAGATTCAGAAACAGGTGTAGGGAGTCACAGACAGGTGTAGGGACCCAGAAACAGGTGTAGAAAGCCATAGACAGGTGTACAGAGTCAGAAACAGGTGTAGAGAGCCACAGACAAGTGTACAGAGCCAGAAACAGGTGTAGAGAGCCACAGACAGGTATAGGGAGCCATAGACAGGTGTACAGAGCCAGAAACGGGTGCAGGGAGCCACAGACAGGTGTAGGGAGCCACAGACAGGTGTAATGAGCCACAGACACGTGAAGGGAGCCACAGACAAATGTAGGGAGTCACAGACACGTGTAGGGAGCCACAGACAGATATAGGGAGCCACAGACAGATGTAATGAGCCACAGGCAGGTGTAGGAAGCTTCATACAGGTGTAGTGAGCCACAGACACGTGTAGAGAGCCACAGACAGGTGTAGCGAGTCACAAACACATGTAGGGAGCCACAGACACGCGTAGGGAGCTACAGACAGGTGTAGAGAGCCAGAAACAGGTGTAGGGAGATACAGACATGTGTAGAGAGCCACAGACACGTGTAGGGAGCCACAGACAGGTGTAGGGAGCCACAGACACGTGTAGGGAGCCACAGACACGTGCAGGGAGCCACAGACAGGTGTAGGGAGCCCCAGACACGTGTAGGGAGCCACAGACACGTGTAGGGAGCCAGAGACACGTGTAGGGAGCCACAGACACGTGTAATGGAAAGCAGTAGGACTCCAGGAAATCAGAACAGAGGGGCACACCAGCAAGTGCTGGATGAGGTACATATAACCAAGGAGGAGGTGAAGAAGCTGCTATGCGAACTTGACACCTCAAAGGCGGAGGGACCAGACAACATCTCTCCATGGGTCCTTAAAGAGGGAGCAGAGATATTGTGTGAGCCATTAACAAAGATCTTCAACACATCATTTTAAACTGGGCAACTCCCTGAGGTATGGAAAATGGCAAATGTAGTCCCAATTTTTAAAAGGGAGACAGACATGAGGCACTAAACTACAGACCTGTATCACTAACGTGTATAGTATGCAAGGTCATGGAGAAGATCATCAGGAGGAGAGTGGTGGGGCACCTGGAAAGAAACAAGTGTATAATTGACAACCAGCACGGTTTCAGGGAAGGAAAATCCTGTGTCACAAACCTACTAGAGTTTTATGACAAGGTGACAGAAGTAAGACAAGAGAGAGAGGGGTGGATCGACTGCATATTTTTGGACTGCAAGAAGGCCTTCGACACAGTTCCTCACAAGAGGTTACTGCAAAAGCTAGAGGATCAGGCACACATAACAGGAAAGGCACTGCAATGGATCAGAGAATACCTGACAGGGAGGCAACAACGTGTCATGGTACGCGACGAGGTGTCAGAGTGGGCGCCTGTGACAAGCGGGGTTCCACAGGGGTCAGTCCTAGGACCTGTGCTGTTCTTGGTATATGTGAACGACATAACGGAAGGGATAGACTCAGAAGTGTCCTTGTTTGCAGATGATGCGAAGTTAATGAGAAGAATCAAATCGGACGAGGATCAGGCAGGACTACAAAGAGACCTGGACAGGCTACAAGCCTGGTCCAGCAACTGGCTCCTTGAATTTAACCCTGCCAAATGCAAAGTCATGAAGATTGGGGAAGGGCAAAGAAGACCGCAGACACAATATAGTTTAGATGGCCAAAGACTGCAAACCTCACTCAAGGAAAAAGATCTGGGGGTGAGCATAACACCGAGCATATCTCCTGAGGCGCACATCAATCAGATAACTGCTGCAGCATACGGGCGCCTGGCAAACCTACGGATAGCGTTCCGATACCTCAGTAAGGATTCGTTTAAGACTCTGTATACCATTTACGTCAGGCCCATACTGGAGTATGCAGCACCAGTTTGGAATCCACACCTAGTCAAGCACGTCAAGAAATTAGAGAAAGTGCAAAGGTTTGCAACAAGACTAGTCCCAGAGCTACGGGGATTGTCCTACGAAGAAAGGTTGAGGGAAATCGGCCTGACGACACTGGAGGACAGGAGGGTCAGGGGAGACATGATAACGACATATAAAATACTGCGCGGAATAGACAAGGTGGACAAAGACGGGATGTTCCAGAGAAGGGACACAGACACAAGAGGTCACAATTGGAAGTTGAAGACTCAGATGAATCAAAGGGATGTTAGGAAGTATTTCTTCAGTCATAGAGTAGTCAGGCCGTGGAATAGCCTAGAAAGTGACGTAGTGGAGGCGGGAACCATACATAGTTTTAAGGCGAGGTATGATAGAGCTCATGGGGCAGGGAGAGAGAGGACCTAGTAGCAATCAGCGAAGAGGCGGGGCCAGGAGCTGTGACTCGACCCCTGCAACCACAAATAGGTGAGTACAAATAGGTGAGTACAGACACGTGTAGGGAGCCACAGACAGGTATAGGGAGCCACAGACAGGTGTAGGGAGCCACAGACAGGTGTAGGGAGCCACACACAGGTGTAAAATACGGGGAAACTCTTGTAATAAGGCCAGAAACAAGTGTCAGATATTCTTTATGGTAATAATGAGAGTTTTTGCAGTGAGACACATTTGCATACCAAAGAGATGTACCTCTTTCAACTCTCTTACTTTCTTTCTCATCATCTCTTCTCCTTCCTTTCTCATCTCTCATCCTTCCTTTCTAATCTCTCATCCTTCTTTTCTCATTTCTCATCCTTCCTTTCTCATCTCTCATCCTTCCTTTCTCATCTCTCATCCTTCCTTTCTCATCTCTCATCCTTCCTTTCTCATCTCTCTTTCTTTTCTCATCTCTCATCCTTCCTTTCTCATCTCTCGTCCTTCCTTTCCCATCTCTCGTCCTTCCTTTCTCATCTCTCATCCTTCCTCTTTCTCCATCTTTCCTCTTTCGTTTCTCATCTGCCCTCACTATCGTCTGTGTCTCACTTCTCATTTTTCAAGCTGTCTTTCTCATTCCAGCTCACCTTGTGAATATTCCTGTCTTTTGACAGGTGGCTTTGACAGCCAGGGTGGCTTTACGGAGGCCGTCACGTGATATTGGCTTGACTCACTACACCCGTCCAGGTAAGCCACTACACCTGTCCAGGTAAGCCAATACACCTGTCTAAGCCACTTCACCTGTCAAGGTAAGCCACCACTCCTGTCAAGGTAAGCCACACCTGTCAAGGTAAGCCACCACACCTGTCAAGGTAAACCACCACACCTGTCAAGTTAAGCCACCACACCTGTCAAGCTAAGCCACCACACCTGTCAAGCTAAGCCACCATACCTGTCAAGCTAAGCCACTACATTGTTGCAGCAGGTGGTGCAGCAGGTGGTGCAGCAGGTGGTGCAGCAGGTGGGAAAGGCATTTGAGTAAATCACCTCCGGGATTCTCCCAGGAAAGTTTACCTTCTGAGAGAATCCCCAAGTGATCATTTCACCCTCAGCATCCCTCCATCTCTCTCCCAGCATCCCTCTATCTCTCCCAGCATCCCTGTAACTCTTCCCAGCATCCCTCCATCTCACCCCCAACATCCCTCCATCTCTCTCCCAGCATCCCTCCATCCCACTCCCAGCATCCCTCTATCCCACTCCCAGCATCCCTCCATCCTTCCACATGGAGCGAAACGTGCACTAAACACAATACACATCCCAACACAAATCTAGAAACAGTAAGGAGGGAGCATCAATAAAAATACCAGAGTGTAGACCAAATATATATCTTTACTGACTGTTACAGTGAATATCTTTATTACAATAGCTATTGTAGATATTATCTATAATAGCTACTGTAATAATCTACAATATCCGACACTTAGGAATAGATAGAAGATAAAGCGGCAGTAGTAGCAGGTGGCGTCATACGTGGGCGAGGCCAGAAAGGCGCCACCCGTCTTTCTTATTCCATTAATGTTAACTAAGTTATAGGTTAATATGTGTTAACATAATCTTAACTAATAAATGTTAAATTTGAGAACAAAGAGCCGTAGACTGGAGGAGGCTGAACGCTGTAACTGGGAGATAACCACAGTTATCTTCCAGATAACTGGGAGATAAATACAGTCAATCTCGCCAGAACCACAGCAACACACTGGTAGAACCAAATCCACGCCCTGCTAGAGCCACAGCCACATCATGCTAGAACCACAGCCACACCCTGCTAGAACCACAGTCACACCCTGCTAGAACCACAGTCACACCCAACTAGAACCCAACTAACTTACCATTCTCACTGCCCACAGACATGGTCCCACAGCTACAACCCAACTAACTCACCATTCTCTCTCTCACAGACATGACCTCACAGCTAGTACCCAGCTCACAATTCTCACTGCCCACAGACATGACCCCACAGCTAGAACCCAACTAACTCACCATTTTCACTGCCCACAGATATGGCCCCACAGCTGAGATACACGCCCATAGAACAGACAGTGTCACCAGGGTCACCAGTCTCGCTCAAGTGCTCTGCTGTGGGTAATCCAGTACCTGTCATTACCTGGACCAGGGATCACCAGCCCCTCCTTACTTCCCACAGGTAGGTCATTAGGTCTTCTTTTAGAGGTAGGTCACCAGGTTATCTCCCACAGGTAGGTTACCAGTCATCTTCAACAGGAAGGTCACCAGGTCATCTCCCACAGGTAGGTCACCAGGTCATGTCTCACAGGTAAGTCACCATCTCATCTCCCGTAGGGAGGTCACCAGGTCATCTTCCACAGGTGGATCATCTTCCACAGGTAGGTCACCAAGTCGTCTCTCACAGGTAGGTCACCAGGTCATCTCCCACAGATAGGTCACCAGGTCATCTTCCACATGTGGGTCTTCTCCCACAGGTCTTGTTGTATGTATAGTTATACTCAGTCACTGTTTCTCTCTCTCTCTCTCTCTCTCTCTCTCTCTCTCTCTCTCTCTCTCTCTCTCTAAGACATCTTGCCTCTCCTTTTTCGGATCAAAAATTTTCACAGACACAGACACAACTCTCATCATATTCTCTATCTCCTGTGTATATGATTCTCACTCAATTTTTTCTTGATTTCTGTTAGCTTCATTAAATCTGGATTCTCACCACATATCCTATCCTTAAGTCCTCTTGCTATTCACTCCTTGAAGCTCTTCGCTACATTTTATACAGGATATAAGACCTTGTCATCAAACTACCGCCCAATAAGCTTAACCTCATAAGTAATATTGATATCAGTAGAAAGCTTGACCTCACTAGTAAGCTTAACCTTAATAGTAAGCTTAACTTCAATAGAATGTCTAGTTGTTACTAGGCTAGCTAAGACACCTGCCTCACTAGGCAAGACAGGACAGGTGTATCTCTAACAAGAGCAGGTGCATCAGTGCCCAAGACAGGTGTATTACTAACAAGAACAGGTGTACCACTACCCACAACAGGTGTACCACTACCCACAACAGGTGTGCCACTACCCACAACAGGTGTGCCACTACCCACAACAGATGTGTCACTACCCACAACAAGCGTATCACTAACAAGAGCAGGTGTCACTACCCACAACAGGTGTAGCGTCTCACGTCTCTCTCTCGCCCAGCAGGACTCGAGAAGGCAGCTTCAGAACAGAGCTGGGAGAAGTAGTTAGTCATGTGAACCTCAGCGATGTGACGGTACGAGACGGAGGATCGTATACCTGCACCGCGCATAACACCTTGGGATCAGTTGCGCACTCCGCCAGGCTTAACGTCTACGGTAATATATATATAATATAGGATTCGAAACCACTGGTTTCGTGATTTTGCTATACAGACTGCTTGTGGAGGCGGGTATTTGAACAAGAGGCTAAAATTAATCCTTAAGCATACCACTGCCACGAGTGTACTCGGATCACGAACAACACCTAGCTCTGCTGGGTGCGTGATCTTTGTAGGATCGATGGCTGAGTGGATAAGGTGACGTGTACATTGTGTTGCCTCTTCATGCGGGACAATGTGTCGTGGGGTCGAACCCTGGTCTGCCACAGTTAAGTAAATGATTTAAAACCACTTGATATATATATATATATATATATATATATATATATATATATATATATATATATATATATATATATATAATGAGTGTGTGTGTGTGTGTGTGTGTGTGTGTGTGTGTGTGTGTGTGTGTGTGTGTGTGTGTGTGTGCTGCCGAAAGGTATAAATTGTGATTTTGGCTTAAATAACAATGCTCTTCTTGCCGAATAAAGCAAGCGAAAATTTGTGTATGCAATAATTTCGCAAAAATCATTCTGAAACTAACGAAAAAAATATATTTCATTGTGTTTATTAAATTATTGTAAACTAATGTAAACTTATTGTAAGTGTTCCATATATGTCTTATTTATCAACGAAGAAGGAGACAGTGTAATTTCTGGTAACGAAGGATTAGGAAGGCGATGTCTAATCGTTCCTCTGATTAATTCTTATTCCAATCACAGTCTCCGATTCGTTTCAGCGTTAATAGTTGACGTTGATGGGTCTCCACTTTAATAGCAGTCGTACTGATTGCTTCTTAACGTTAATGGAACTTGCTAACGATACCGGAGAGAGAGAGAGAGAGAGAGAGAGAGAGAGAGAGAGAGAGAGAGAGAGAGAGAGGGAGGGAGAAATTCTTAACCTGTAAATAGCTTGTCAATAAAGCTAGGGATCCTTAACCTAACTTTGTCAAACCCTGTGTAAGAGAGTGAGAGAGAGAGAGTGAGAGAGAGAGAGAGAGAGGGAGGGAGAAATTCTTAACCTGTGAATAGCTTGTTAATAAAGCTAGGGATCCTTAACCTAACCTTGTCAAACCCTGTGTAAAAGAAAGAGAGAGAGAGAGAGAGAGAGAGAGAGAGAGAGAGAGAGAGAGAGTACAGTATAGAAAACTATTAAAGTGACATGTATATTTCGTACAGGTCCTCCCTTTGTCAGAGAGATGCCCAACGTCACGGCTGTTGCTGGAGAAGACGTGTGGTTGTGGTGTCCAGCCGGAGGCTTCCCCACCCCCACTGTGACCTGGAGGAGAGAGGGACATGTCTTCCCCAACTCTCTCAAGTAAGTCTGATTAGTGTGGGTTGTGTGTGAAGTGGTGTAAGTTCGATTGTGGTTGCAGGGGTCGAGTCACAACTCCTGGCCCCTCCTCTTCACTTTTTGCTTCTAGGTCCACTCTCTGCCTGTTCAATGAGCTTTGTTGTGCCTTTTCTTATGTTGTGTTTGGAGTGGTGTGTGTGTGTGTGTGTGTGTGTGTGTACTCACCTAGTTGTACTCACCTAGTTGAGGTTGCGGGGGTCGAGTCCGAGCTCCTGGCCCCGCCTCTTCACTGATCGCTACTAGGTCACTCTCCCTGAGCCGTGAGCTTTATCATACCTCTGCTTAAATCTATGTATGGATCCTGCCTCCACTACATCGCTTCCCAAACTATTCCACTTACTGACTACTCTGTGGCTGAAGAAATACTTCCTAACATCCCTGTGATTCATCTGTGTCTTCAGCTTCCAACTGTGTCCCCTTGTTACTGTGTCCAATCTCTGGAACATCCTGTCTTTGTCCACCTTGTCAATTCCTCTCAGTATTTTGTATGTCGTTATCATGTCCCCCCTATCTCTCCTGTCCTCCAGTGTCGTCAGGTTGATTTCCCTTAACCTCTCCTCGTAGGACATACCTCTTAGCTCTGGGACTAGTCTTGTTGCAAACCTTTGCACTTTCTCTAGTTTCTTCACGTGTGTGTGTGTGTGTGTGTGTGTGTGTGTGTGTGTGTGTGTGTGTGTGTGTGTGTGTGTGTGTGTGTGTGAATTCTCCTCTGTTTTCAGGTTCCCATTTATTTGACTCGGTCTTTAACTTCTCTCAGGTGGCTCTCTCTCTCTCTCTCTCTCTCTCTCTCTCTCGAGAGAGAGAGAGAGAGAGAGAGAGAGAGAGAGTGTAGCAGGTGTCTTCAACCAGGTGTAGAAGAGGCAAATAGTGTATTTCATCTATAGTTGGTGTATTTGATCTGTAGTCAGTGTATTGCATCTGTATTTTGTGTATTACACCTGTCGTTACTAAATTACATCTGTCGTTTGTGTATTGCATCTATAGCTATTGTGTTGCATCTGCAATTTAAATATTTCAGACACGAGGTGCTGCTTAACGGGACTCTGGTAGTAAGATCAGCCACACACGAGGATGCTGGGCGCTACTCTTGCCTCGTCTCCGGCAGGCAGGGTCAGACAGCTGCCTCTCATACCTTCCTTCACGTTCTCAGTAAGTTCCTCCCACTTCTTTCCCTGCCTCCAGCCTCACACATTCTTGCTAGACCGAGGAAGCCAGCTACCTCAGTTAGTCAGTTGTGGGATCAGTCTATATCATCATTTCTACATGTACAAGGTATACAGACCATAGCTGACATCAGTGACATACTACTATATAGAAAGCCCCTTGTTATGCAGGTCATTCCTTGCAAATTATGTCAATTATATCTGAGGTTTCGACCCACCCCATTTAACTAACACCCAGGTACCTATTTTACTGCTAGGTGAACAGTGACAGCAGGTGTCTTACGGAAACCGTCCTAATGTTACCACCCGTACCAGGGATCGACCCCCGGACCCCAGTGTGTGAGTTGAGTGCGCTACCAATCGAGCAATATTGAAGAATTTGCTGCACAGACTGTCGCTTATATACTTGGTCGGTCTTCAATTCCAAGGCTCAGGGACGGATTACCTCATATTTTGTATACAGTTTCACAGTCTTCTCATTATGTCCTATAATCTGTGTTGATAAAACTTCTGGACGGGCGAAACGTCTACTGATACCCAGATGTTGCACACGTGTCTAAGTCTTCATTCAGTAACTTACTAACTCTTTGTCTTCCAGGAGACTCACTGAAGCTCCCATCTACCAGTGCTTGACTGGTAGATGGGAACGATAGACAGTAGAGGTTCTTGACTGGTAGATGGGAATGATAGACAGTAGAGGTTCTTGACTGGTAGATGGGAACGATAGACAGTAGAGGTTCTTGACTGGTAGATGGGAACGATAGACAGAAGAGGTTCTTGACTGGTAGATGGGAACGATAGACAGTAGAGGTTCTTGACTGGTAGATGGGAATGATAGACAGTAGAGGTTCTTGACTGGTAGATGGGAACGATAGACATAAGAGGTTCTTGACTGGTAGATGGGAACGATAGACAGTAGAGGTTCTTGGCTGGTAGATGGGAACGATAGACAGTAGAGGTTCTTGGCTGGTAGATGGGAACGATAGACAGAAGAGGTTCTTGACTGGTAGATGGGAACGATAGACAGAAGAGGTTCTTGACTGGTAGATGGGAACGATAGACAGAAGAGGTTCTTGACTGGTAGATGGGAACGATAGACAGAAGAGGTTCTTGACTGGTAGATGGGAACGATAGACAGTAGAGGTTCTTGACTGGAAGATGGGAACGATAGACAGCAGAGGTTCTTGACTGGTAGATGGGAACGATAGACAGAAGAGGTTCTTGACTGGTAGATGGGAACGATAGACAGTAGAGGTTCTTAACTGGTAGATGGGAACGATAGACATAAGAGGTTCTTGACTGGTAGATGGGAACGATAGACAGTAGAGGCCTTGCAAGTCCACACCAGAACTATCTACTGACACCAAGTAGTCGATAGACTTAAAACACAATAACCAGTCAATCAATTTAAAACAATAACCAGTCAACCAATTTAAACCACAATAAACCAGTCAACCAATTTAAAATACAATAAACCAGTCAGCCAACTTAAAACCTTATAAACCAGTCAGCCAACTTAAAACCTTATAAACCAGTCAGCCAACTTAAAACCTTATAAACCAGTCAACCAACTTTAAACCTTATAAACCAGTCAACCAACTTATAATACAATAAACCATTCAACCAACTTAAAACATGTGTTACACATGTGTCTTGTTTATCAACCTGTGAACACTGAACACTAAGAATAAAGATGGAACGTGGAACGAGGTTCAACGAGGTATAAGGATTAAAAGATTTGTTGTGCAAGAATGGTATACAATACCGACATGTGTCATAGTCTCAAAAGATTTGTTACTGGGATGCTTAGAACTCAAAGGAATCTACATTCTAATCTCTCTCTCTCTCTCTCCCTTCTCTGTCTCTCTCTCTCTATAACACACATGCTCTTTAAGACACCTGTACAACCTTTCGCCTACAGAGCAGCCGTCTTCAGTCGAATACAGAGGCAGCAGATGTAGTAATGATACAGTCCATCAATCTTGGAGAAATAGTATTTTCTACCAGTGTCAACACACACACTTTCCTTCCGCAGAACCACCGGAAATCGACACGTTTAACTTCCGGAGTAACTTAGAGGAAGGTCGCAGGATGCAGCTGTCGTGTACAGTCACTGCAGGAGACCTACCGATCACCATCAACTGGTTGAAAGACAACAGACATCTGCAACACGACCCTGACGTCGAGAGTAAACAGACTAGTGACTTTTCAATGGTGAGTACAGTGAATATCTGCTGGGTTGAATATGGTGAATATAGTGAATGTTTGTTGGACTAGATAGGTATCTATGGTGAATACAGTGAATATTTGTTGGACTAGATAGGTATCTATGGTGAGTACAGTGAATATCTGCTGGGTTGAATATGGTGAATATAGTGAATATCTGTTGGACTAGATAGGTATCTATGGTGAGTACAGTGAATATTTGCTGGACTAGATACGTATCTATGGTGAGTACAGTGATTATCTGCTGGGTTGAATATGGCGAATACAGTGAATATCTGTTGGACTAGACAGGTATCTATGGTTAGTACATTTGACTGAAACGATGTTTCGCCCACCAGGGACTATTGGCGAAGTTCCCGGTGGGTGAAACGTCCCAGAATAATTCTGACCTTCACTTGTGAAGCCTTCGTTCTTTCTCCCTTTGAACCATTGTCAAGTTACAACTGAGTGAGAAGATAGAGAAGGTCAGAATACCAGACTGGAGGAACTGAAATAGTAGTAGTAGTAGTAGTAGTAGTAGTAGTAGTAGTAGTAGAAGCAGCAATAACAGTAGAAGTAGTAACAGTAGTAGTAATAATAATAGTAATAATAGCAGTAATAATATTAATAGCAGCAGAAGCAGTAGTAGTAATAGTAATAATAGTATTACTAGTAGTAATAATAGTAATAACAGTAGTAGAAGCAGCACTAGTAGCAGCAGTAGCAGTAGTAGTAGTAATAATAGCAGTAGTAGTAATAGTAGTAGTAGTAATAGTAGCAGTAGTAGTAATAGTAATAGTAGTAATAGTAGCAGTAATAGTAATAGTAGTAGTAATAGCAGTAGTAATAGCAGTAGTAATAGTAGCAGTAGTAGTAATAGCAGTAGTAGTAATAGCAGTAGTAGTAATAGTAGTAATAGTAAGAGTAGTAATAGTAGTAGTAGTAATAGTAGTAGTAATAGTAGCAGTAGTAATAGCAGTAGTAGTAATAGTAGTAATAGTAGTAGTAGTAATAGCAGTAGTAGTAATAGTAATAGTAGTAGTAATAGTAGCAGTAACAGTAATAGCAGTAGTAGTAATAGCAGTAGTAGCAGTAGTAGTAATAGCAGTAGTAGTAATAGCAGTAGTAGTAATAGTAGTAGTAGTGGTAATAGCAGCAGTAGCAGCAATAGTAGTAGCAGTAATAGTAGTAATAGCAACCATGTTAACACAGGTGTACTTTACTCGTGTTAGCAGATGTACCTTAAAGGTGTTAATACATTTGTACCTTACAGGTGTTAACACGTGTGTACCTTACAGGTGTTAACACATGTGTTCCTTACAGGTGTTAACACATGTGTACCTTACAGGTGTTAACACATGTGTACCTTACAGGTGTTAGTCTTCAAGAAGCTGCGTGAGCATCACTCTGGCTCGTACACCTGCGAGGCTGCCAATGCTGCCGCAGCTGTCAACCACACTGCCACTCTCAGGGTCAAGGTGGGTCACCCAGGGTCAAGGTGGGTCACCCAGGGTCAAGGTGGGTCACCCAGGGTCAAGGTGGGTCACCCAGGGTCAAGCTAAGTCACACAGGGTCAAGCTAAGTCACCCAGGGCCAAGGTGGGTCACCCAAGGTCAAGGTGGGTCACCCAGGGTCAAGGTGGGTCACCCAGGGTCAATGTGGGTCACCCAGGGTGACGCTAAGTCATCCAAGGTCAAGGTGGGTCACCCAGGGTCACGATGGGTCACCCAGAGAAGACCTAGGTCACCTAGAGAAGAACTAGGTCACCCAGAGTCAAGCTAGGTCACCCAGAGTCAAGCTAGGTCACCCAGAGTAAGCTAGGTCAACCAAAGTCAAGCTAGGTCACCCACAGTCAAGGTAGGTCACTCAGGATCAAGCTAGGTCACCCGGTGTCAACCTGGGTCACGCAGACATAAGCTAGATCATCCAGAGTCAAGCTAGGTCACCCAGAGTCAAGCTAAGTCACCCACAGTCAAGGTTGGTCACCCCCAGTCAAGGTAGGTCACCCACAGTCAAGCTAGGTCACCCAGAGTCAAGCTAGGTCACCTACACTCAAGGTAGGTCACCCACAGTAAAGGTAGGTCACCCAGGATCAATGTAGGTCACTCAGAGTCAAACGAGGTCACCCAGATAGACTCAAGCTAGGTCAACCAAAGTCAAGCTAAATCACCCAGGGTCAAACTAGGTCACCTAGGGTCAAGTTAGGTCACCCAGGGTCAAGCTAGATCACCCAGGGTCAAACTAGGTCACCTAGGGCCATGCTAGGTCACCCTCATCACGAAAACCTTACTAACCAACATATGCAAAGGTCAGAATAACCCAAGGTCAACAAAGGTCACCCAAGAATATTCATGACCTAGACAACTAATCCTGACGTCAAGTATTATTTCACATTTAAATAATCTAGATTTAATGTTAGTTGAAATTTTGTCAGAAAGATTTGTATTGGTATATTTCTTTAGTATATACATTCTACTGGGATATTCTCTCAGTGTATATACACTGAAGTGTATATGTCTCAGTGTATATACGTTCTACTGGGATATTCACTCAGTGTATATACACTGAAAAGTCACTTTAACCTCAAACGATTTAAAGTATTCGTGGCTGGATTCTTGTTACAGGTGTCACTCCTACAGGTGTTATACTATGTTTACAGGTGTTATTCTATATTACAGGTGTCTCCCAAGTGGGTAGTGGAGCCAGGGGGTGGCACTGCTCTAGTGGGTTCCACAGTGGTACTGGATTGCTCGGCTCGAGGCTACCCCACACCTGTTCTCACCTGGATGAAAGCCCCAGGTGAGATAGATAGATAGATAAATAGATAGATAGGTAGATATATATAGATAATGAGATACAACCAACATTAAACGCACTATTACTAAAGCAGAGCGCATAGCAAGTTCAATAATTAAAGTGAACACTAGTAAGCACTCGTTAAACCAATCACCGTTTCGTTGAACTCTGCTCCTGGACTTCTTCACTGACCTTACTCAACATTACAACATAATCCATCTATAATTACACACACACACACACACACACACACTATGGTAATAAGATCACAGTATATATATATATATATATATATATATATATATATATATATATATATATATATATATATATATATATATATATATATATATAAAATTAGAAGAGTGAAGCTTACACCATCACTTGCTTAGTGACCGTCTTTTGTATAGGTAAGGCAGCGCAGGACTTCCAGCCTGTAGTTGAGGATGGAGTGAGAACCTTACAGGCTGCCAATGGGTCTCTGGTCCTGCAGGAGACCAAGACTACTGATGCTGGGTGGTATCTCTGTCGGGCTGACAACTCCGTCGGTAAAGCCATCTCTAAGACGGTCCAGCTTACAGTCCACGGTAACATTGTTATTATCATTGTTAATGTTAGTATTATTATTACTATTATTGTGATTATCGTTCCTAATGATAGCTTCTACGGCTGTCTTCTCTCTGCTGACAGCTCCGGCCAGAGTGGTGACGGAGGGACGGCGGGTCACAGGTCATGCAGGCCAGACAGTGACGGTGACCTGTGAGGCGACAGGTGACGCCCCTCTGATCCTCACCTGGAGACGTCACCATGCACCCGTGTCACCTGGTCACAGGTAGGGTCATTAACAGCCCCCGTGTCACCTGGTCACAGGTGGGGTCATCAACAGCCCCCTCCCGAGTCACCTGATCACAGGTAGGTTTATTAACAGCCCCCCCCGTGTCACCTAGTCACAGCTCCCCTGTGTCACCTGGTCACAGGTAGAGTCATTAACAGCCCCCCCCCACATCTCCCTCTCATAGGACAAGTCATCATTACACATACCAGGCATCAACACACTATTAAACATCAACGCTCTTCTTGCCGAATAAGACAAGAGAACATTTGTTTATATATATATATATATATATATATATATATATCTATATATATATATATATATATATATATATATATATATATATATATATATATATATATATATATATACCATAAATTTATATTTGTGTCCAGGACATCGGTGCGAGAGAGCGAGGCTGGCGGTGTGGTTCAAGTCGCGCTTGAGATTAAGGCAGTGACAGCCGTAGATGCAGGTCCCTACACCTGTCGAGCAAGCAACCCGCATGGGGATCACGCGCAGGTGTTTGATATAGCTGTCATAGGTGAGTTCAACATCTGTTGCTAGGACACACACACACACACAACACCTGTCTCAGATGGTTTGTCCTAATGGTGATGGTGTTTTTCCACACCTGTGCCCTGCAGCACCTGTCATTCCTTGCAAAACGTCACAGGTGTTTAATAATGCCTGTCACTAACGTCTCCTTTAAATCTGCTGCAGGTGTTCCAACATGTATTGAAACACCTGCATTAGTTCCTTTGGTGCTTAAACATCCGCGACGATGCCGCCAGTCACACATGTTAAACAGATGTTGAACATGTGTGATTTTCATGTGTGTAATTTGTGACACACACACACACACACACACACACACTTACACACAGTACTGACACAGTATCGTCACCCACAGAGCCACCCACAGCACCAGCAGGAGTCACCATCAGCGAAGTCACCAGTCGCTCTGCTGTCATCTCCTGGACCCTGCCACAGCCTGCTGCCGTCACCATTCAGTATCGTGGTGAGTCCCCAGACAGCTGGTGAGTTTCCCCAGGCAGCTGTCGAGTCCCCAGACAGCTGGTGAGTTTCCCCAGGCAGCTGTCGAGTCCCCAGGCAGCTGGTGAGTCCCCTAGACAGCTGGTGAGTCCCCACACAGCTTAAAACATGACAACGTTCCCCTATTTTAAACGCCACATCTGTGTATGCTGTGTATATCTCAGTGTATACATACCGAGAGATGTATATCTCAGTGCATACGCACCAAGAGGTGCATATCTCAGTGTATATACACCGAGAGATGTACATATCTCTGTGTATACATACCGAGAGATGTACGTATCTCAGTGCATATACACCAAGAGGTGCATATCCCAGTGTATATATACCGAGAGATGTATATACCTCAGTCATGGCCTCCTACCTTCAAAGTAACCCCAAATCCAGCTAAACATTTCTTAATCTTCACTCTCCTGTCCTTATCCCAGCCTCCGAGGAGGAGTCGTGGGCCATCCACGGACGGAACGTCAGCGTGGGACAGTGGGCCACGTCCCACGTCGTGACGGGACTGGCCCCTTACAAGAGTTACGACGTGAGACTAATGGCCCATAATGACCTGGGTGTCTCTCAGCCCTCACTCACACACGTCTTCACTACCACAGAGGAAGGTAAGATGATTTGCGTTTATATGGCAATACCAGGGCTCATACCAGGGCTAATACCAGGGCTAATACCAGGGTTAATACCAGGGTTAATACCAGGGTTAATACCAGGGCTCATACAAGGGCTCATACCAGGGTTAATACCAAGGTTCATACCAGGGTTAATACCAGGGCTCATACAAGGGTTAATACCAGGGCTAATATCAGGACTAATACCAGGGTTAATACCAGGGCTAATACCAGGGCTCATAACAGGGTTAATACCAGGGCTCATGCAAGGGTTAATACCTGGGCTCATACCAGGGTTAATACCTGGGCTCATACCAGGGCTAATACCAGGGCTAATACCAGGGTTAATGCCAGGGCTCATACCAGGGTTAATGCCAGGGCTCATACCAGGGTTAATACCTGGGCTCATACCAGGGTTAATACCTGGGCTCATACCAGGGTTAATACCTGGGCTCATACCAGGGTTAATACCTGGGCTCATACCAGGGTTAATACCTGGGCTCATACCAGGGTTAATACCTGGGCTCATACCAGGGCTAATACCAGGGCTAATACCAGGGTTAATGCCAGGGCTCATACCAGGGTTAATGCCAGGGCTCATACCAGGGTTAATACCTGGGCTCATACCAGGGTTAATACCTGGGCTCATACCAGGGTTAATACCTGGGCTCATACCAGGGTTAATACCTGGGCTCATACCAGGGTTAATACCTGGGCTCATACCAGGGTTAATACCTGGGCTCATACCAGGGTTAATACCTGGGCTCATTCCAGGGTTAATACCTGGGCTAATACCAGGGCTAATACCAGGGGCAATACCAAGGTAATACTAGAGCTGATATCAGGGCCAATACCAGAGCCAATACTAGGGTAATACCAGGGTGATACCAGGGTAATCCCAGGACAAAGTATATACCAGGGTAATACCTCAGTGTTCTACACTGACCTTGGTGCTCTACACTGACCTTGGTGCTCTACACTGATCTTGGTGCTCTACACTGACCTTGGTGCTCTACACTGACCTTGGTGCTCTACACTGACCTTGGTGCTCTACACTGACCTTGGTGCTCTACTCTGATCTTGGTGCTCTACACTGACCTTGGTGCTCTACACTGATCTTGGTGCTCTACACTGACCTTGGTGCTCTACACTGACCTTGGTGCTCTACACTGACCTTGGTGCTCTACACTGATCTTGGTGCTCTACACTGATCTTGGTGCTCTACACTGACCTTGGTGCTCTACACTGACCTTGGTGCTCTACACTGACCTTGGTGCTCTACACTGACCTTGGTGCTCTACACTGACCTTGGTGCTCTACACTGACCTTGGTGCTCTACACTGACCTTGTTCTGCCACAGCACCTTCTGGAGCGCCACAGGAGGTGAGGGTGACAGTAGGTGGCCCTCGCTCTCTCATAGTCACCTGGAGGTCACCTGCCCCCCAGCTCACCCATGGCACCCTCAGAGGATACACCTTGGCACTGCGTCGCCAGAACCTACAAGGTCACCTGACCTTCATCACCAGACCAGTCACAGGTGAGCCAGATGACACCTTAGTAACGTGTCACCTTACTGAAGGTGACCTTACCTTAAAATAAGGTGACCTTTCCTTAATATATAGGTAACCTAAAAACAAGTCACCTTACCTTAATATACCTTAATATAAATCAATAAAATTATAACCAAAAAGAAAATATTCCATTATATAAATAAGGGAGATGTTCTTTAAACGTGTAAATGAGGGAGATATACTTCCAACGTGTAAATGAGGGAGATTTACTTTCAACGTGCAAATGAGGGAGATATACTTTCAACGTGTAAATGAGGGAGATATACTTTCAACGTGTAAATGAGGGAGATATACTTTCAACGTGTAAATGAGGGAGATTTACTTTCAACGTGTAAATGAGGGAGATATACTTTCAACGTGTAAATGAGGGAGATTTACTTTCAACGTATAAATGAGGGAGATTTACTTTTAACGTGTAAATGAGGGAGATATACTTTCAACGTGCAAATGAGGGAGATATACTTTCAACGTGTAAATGAGGGAGATATACTTTCAACGTGTAAACGAGGGAGATATACTTTCAACGTGTAAATGAGGGAGATTTACTTTCAACGTATAAATGAGGGAGATTTACTTTTAACGTGTAAATGAGGGAGATATACTTTCAACGTGCAAATGAGGGAGATTTACTTTCAACGTGCAAATGAGGGAGATATACTTTCAACGTGTAAATGAGGGAGATTTACTTTCAACGTGTAAATGAGGGAGATTTACTTTCAACGTGTAAATGAGGGAGATTTACTTTCAACGTGTAAATGAGGGAGATTTACTTTCAACGTGTAAATGAGGGAGATATACTTTCAACGTGTAAATGAGGGAGATTTACTTTCAACGTGTAAATGAGGGAGATATACTTTCAACGTGTAAATGAGGGAGATTTACTTTCAACGTGTAAATGAGGGAGATATACTTTCAACGTGTAAATGAGGGAGATTTACTTTCAACGTGTAAATGAGGGAGATATACTTTCAACGTGTAAATGAGGGAGATTTACTTTAAACGTGTAAATGAGGGAGATTTACTTTCAACGTGTAAATGAGGGAGATGTTCTTTAAACGTGTAAATGAGGGAGATTTACTTTCAACGTGTAAATGAGGGAGATGTTCTTTAAACGTGTAAATGAGGGAGATATACTTTCAACGTGTAAATGAGGGAGATATACTTTTAACGTTTAAATGAGGGAGATTTACTCTCAACGTGTAAATAAGGGAGATTTATTTTCAACGTGTAAATGAGGGAGATTTACTTTAAACGTGTAAATGAGGGAGATTTACTTTAAACGTGCAAATGAGGGAGATTTACTTTCAACGTGTAAATGAGGGAGATGTTCTTTAAACGTGTAAATGAGGGAGATATACTTTCAACGTGTAAATGAGGGAGATATACTTTTAACGTTTAAATGAGGGAGATTTACTCTCAACGTGTAAATAAGGGAGATTTATTTTCAACGTGTAAATGAGGGAGATTTACTTTAAACGTGTAAATGAGGGAGATTTACTTTAAACGTGTAAATGAGGGAGATTTACTTTCAACGTGTAAATGAGGGAGATATAATTTCAAAGTGTAAATGAGGGAGATTTACTTTCTACCCGTAAATGAGGGAGATTTACTCTCAACGTGTAAATGAGGGAGATATACTTTCAACGTGTAAATGAGGGAGATATACTTTCTACGTGTAAATGAGGGAGATTTACTTTAAACGTGTAAATGAGGGAGATTTACTCTCAACGTGTAAATTAGGGAGACCAGCTTGTAAACGAGAGAGGAAGACAATTGTAGACGCTGGACGAAGTGACGAGGTCATCTGAGGGGATCAGTCCCTCAGCCTGGAATAGATGTCTTCAGTCCATCAATCTTGATGGACTATAAAGATCGACTCCAGAGGGACCGATTACCCCAAACTCCTCTTCATCTTCCACCGTTCTTCCCTGTAATAGACTGAAGAAGTCACTAACTGGTGAAACGTTCCCAGAATGTTGTGCAAGAGTTTCAGTTTTCAACCTGTCCGGTTTTTAAAACCACTTGCATCACATTCAGGCCTATGCATAGGCCCCCCCAAAAAACATTTGGATTCATAGTTAAACTGTTTTGTTCCTCTCTGATGTTTTCACTGCTCTTTCGAGATAGATTTGGACGGTGTGGAGAGGTACGAGGTGCGAGGCCTTACCCCGGCTACTCTCTACGAGGTAGCAGTTAGAGCCTTCACCAGAGCTGGTCCAGGACCACTCTCTTCACCCAGGATAGTCGACTCTACTAGCCACGAAGGTAATCCAGTGTGTTGCTACACTATTCTATATGATAGTTACACTGTGGGAACACCAGCAGTGTTGCTACACTATTCTATACGATAGTTACATTGTGGGAACACCAGCAGTGTTGCTACACTATTCTATATGATAGTTACATTGTGGGAACACCAGCAGTGTTGCTACACTATTCTATATGATAGTTACATAGTGGAAACAAATGCTAGCTAGGTTTTGCTATGGATTCAATTGATGGTATCAACAAACCTTCCACAATGGATTCAATTGATGGTATCAACAAACCTTCCACAATGGATTCAATTGATGGTATCAACAGCTAAAGATTCACTGGATGGTCAAAGCTACATTTGAATCCCTTCGTCAAATTAGTCTCTCTCTCCTCCTCTTCCTTCCTTATCTCTCTCTCTCTCTCCTCTTCGTTCCTTCTCTCTCTCTCTCTCTCCTCTTCTTCCTTCCTTCTCTCTCTCTCTCTCTCCTCTTCCTTCTCTCTCTCTCCTTCTCGTCTTCCTTCTCATCCCACGGTACTAACTCCTCCTCGTCTCCTGCAGCGCCTTCCTGCCCTCCTGCAGGAGTCTCCTGCCGAGGTTCTGGTCGTGGAGGCGTGCGTGTCTGGTGGTCACCCCCGCCCACACACTGCGCCCACGCCCCTGTTTCCGGCTACACCATCACAGCCATACCCACCATCCACGCCCACCACGCCCCAGACAGTAAGTTCCAACCACGAACGACAGTGGCCAAGGCCTCAGGAGCGAAATGTGCTCAACAAACACGTTTAAACATACCTTTTAGATGTTTCTACTGTGGCAACGTTTCGCTCTATATAGAGCTTGATCGAGTCGTAAGATCTGATAAACTGATAAAGCTCTACACAGAGTGAAACACGACTAGATAAAGCTCTACACAGTGAAACACGACTTGATAAAGCTCTACACAGTGAAACACGACTTGATAAAGCTCTACACAGAGTGAAACACGACTAGATAAAGCTCTACACAGTGAAACACGACTTGATAAAGCTCTACACAGAGTGAAACACGACTAGATAAAGCTCTACACAGTGAAACACGACTTGATAAAGCTCTACACAGAGTGAAACACGACTTGATAAAGCTCTACACAGAGTGAAACACGACTTGATAAAGCTCTACACAGTGAAACACGACTTGATAAAGCTCTACACAGAGTGAAACACGACTAGATAAAGCTCTACACAGAGTGAAACACGACTTGATGAAGCTCTACACAGAGTGAAACACGACTTGATAAAGCTCTACACAGAGTGAAACACGACTTTACAAAGCTCTACACAGAGTGAAACACGACTTGATGAAGCTCTACACAGAGTGAAACACGACTTTACAAAGCTCTACACAGAGAAACAGAGACTGAGTAAGTTGGAAATTTTAAGCTTAGAGAGCGCCAGAGTAAGAAACCCTAATTTTCAGAGTGCGTGTCACTAGGGATGTATAAACTAGTTTACTGTTGTTTGTTAGACAAACTACTGTATAGTATTGTTTGCTAGGCAAAGAATGCTGCATCCTTGTTTGTCCTTAAACCTGTTGTCTCTGTTCATCTAGCAGTAAGTAGGTTCCTGGGTGTTAGTGGACTTGTGTGGGTGGCATCCTGGGAGATAAGATTAAAGGGCCACAATGGAAATAAGACAGTCCTCGATGACTCACTGACTTTCTTGGGCTATCTTGGGTGGCTAACCCTCCCTACCCCATGTAATCCTGGGTGGCTAACTTTCCCTACCCCATGTAACCCTGGGTGGCTAACCTTCCCTACCCCATGTAACCCTGGGTGGCTAACCTTCCCTACCTCATGTAATCCTGGGTGGCTAACCCTCCCTACCCCATGTAATCCTGGGTGGCTAACCCTCCCTACCCCATGTAATCCTGGGTGGCTAACCCTCCCTACCCCATGTAATCCTGGGTGGCTAACCTTCCCTACCCCATGTAATCCTGGGTGGCTAACCTTCCCTACCTCATGTAATCCTGGGTGGCTAACCCTCCCTACCCCATGTAATCCTGGGTGGCTAACCCTCCCTACCCCATGTAATCCTAGGTGGCTAACCTTCCCTACCTCATGTAATCCTGGGTGGCTAACCCTCCCTACCCCATGTAATCCTGGGTGGCTAACCCTCCCTACCCCATGTAATCCTGGGTGGCTAACCCTACCTACCCCATGTAATCCTGGGTGGCTAACCCTACCTACCCCATGTAATCCTGGGTGGCTAACCCTCCCCTGGGCTAAAAATCCCAATCTTACTTGTTCTTTACCTCTCTCCACCGTCATGTAGATCAGATATGGGAGGTAAACACAACCAATTTGGAAAAGAACTTGGACGGTCTTCCCTCCGCTACCAACATCAGCGTCCGTGTCAAAGCCTTCAATGATGTAGGATTTAGCCCTCCCAACCATCCTGTCTTCTGCCTCACCGAGGATGATGGTAGGATCTTATTTGGTAATACCTTAAAGTGAAACTGCGTTAGCAATGTAAGGTTTGACCACCAGACGGTCACTACTAATCTCACTAACAACTTTAGCAGTAACGATATGCTAACTCACAACTCTAGAAATTCTATTCTAACAATTAACAATGCCATTCTAATATTAACAATGTTATTTTAAAATTAAGAATATTTCCCTAAGTATTAAGACAACAGTACTAACCTGCCTCTACTTCCTGCTGTCACAGTGCCAGGTCCACCAGAACGTGTGAGAGTAGTGGTGACAGGAGGCACCACACTCCTCGTAACCTGGGTGCCACCACAGCCTTATACTGGTGCCATATTGCACTATACTCTCTACTCTGCTAGGGATGATCAGGTGAGGCTCTGGGATGATAGATGAGGCTGTGGGATGATGGGTGAGGTTGTAGGATGTTGGTTTAGGTTGTGGGATGATGGTTGAGGCTGTGAAATGATCAGGTGAGGCTGTGGGATGATAGGTCGAGCTGTGGGGTGATAGGTGAGGCTGTGGGGTTGTAGATGAGGCTGTGGGATGATGGGTGAGGTTGTAGGATGTTGGTTTAGGTTGTGGGATGATGGTTGAGGCTGTGAAGTGATCAGGTGAGGCTGTGGGATGATAGGTCGAGCTGTGGGGTGATAGGTGAGGCTGTGGGGTTGTAGATGAGGCTGTGGGATGATGGGTGAGGTTGTAGGATGTTGGTTTAGGTTGTGGGATGATGGTTGAGGCTGTGAAATGATCAGGTGAGGCTGTGGGGTGATAGGTGAGGCTGTGGGATGATAGGTGAGGCTCTGGGGTTGTAGATGAGGCTGTGGGATGATTAGTGAAGCAGTGGGATGATGGTTGAGGTTGTGGGGTGATAGGTGAGGCTGCGGGGTGATTAGGTGAAGCTGTGGGATAATATGTGAGGCTGTGGGATGATAGGTGGTGCAGTGGGATGACCAAGTGAGGCTGTGGGATGACAGGTAAGGCTGTGGGATAACCAAGTGAGGCTGTGAGATGATAGGTGAGGCTGTGGGATGACAGGTAAGGCTGTGGGATAACCAGGTGAGGTTGTGATATGATAGGTGAGGCTGTGGAATGATAGGGGAGACTGTGGAATGATAGGGGAGGCTGTGGAATGATAGGGGAGGCTGTGGAATGATAGGGGAGGCTGTGGAATGATAGGGGAGGCTGTGGAATGATAGGCGAGGCTGTGGAATAACCAAATGCAGTGGGAACAGGCAAGATACCTAGAGAACGGTTCGTCGGATTGTCTCTAAACTTTCAATAGTAATTTATCTTAATATTTCGACATAGTGGATAAATATTGCAGACTTATATACATAAATCTATTAAGAATATTAAGGTATCGGACCTCAAAAATTAATATAGGCCTATAAGAAATGTATATAGCCTACCAGAGAAGAGAGAGATGAAACAGGTGGTGTTTTACAGGTGGCAGTGAGAGATGTGGTAGGTGCTGGAGGTTCTGAGGCCACCTGGAGGGAACTGACTGGCCTGACACCTACCTCCAGGGTCCAGGTGAGGTTTAACAAACTTGTTTTTGCAACTTAAACCAGTCAAGTTATGTGACTGTAGTGCCTAACTTTGAACAAAGTTACGACATCAGAGTTCCTAACTTGGAAAAAAAAAAACAAAGTAACAAACTTTGAATACCAAATTAACAAAGTAAATATCCAGTAGGCTTATGGATGAAATATCCAGTAGGCCTATGGATAAAATATCCAGTAGGCCTACGGATGAAATATCCAGACCTATGGATAAAATATCCAGTAGGCCTACGGATGAAATATCCAGACCTATGGATAAAATATCCAGTAGGCCTATGGATGAAATATACAGTAGGCCTATGGATGAAATATCCAGTATGCCTATGGATGAAATATGCAGCAGTCCTATGGATGAAATGTCCAGTAGACCTATGGATGAAATGACCAGTAGGCCTGTGGATAAAATATCCGGTAGGCCTACGGGTTATCCTAGGATATGGGTTATCCTAGGATAAGTATACTTGATATACCAGAGATATGAGTTATCCTAGGATAAGTATACTTGATATACCAGAGATATGAGTTATCCTAAGATAAGTGTACTTGATATACCAGAGATATGAGTTATCCTAGGATAAGTATACTTGATATACCAGAGATATGAGTTATCCTAGGATAAGTATACTTGATATACCAGGGATATCCGCGTGGTCTTAAGGCTATTCTACAATGAGCTGGTTTTATACAACACTGGGATACCTTTCTGGGATACTTGAGGTATACAGGACTGGGATTATACCACACTGGGATACCTCTCCCAGCTGATGCCACGACTGTCAGATGGTTCACCCCACAGGTATGGGTGACAGCCACTACAGTAGCTGGGGAAGGCAACCCATCACCCAGGCTGACAGCTCTACCCACCCCAAAGCCCACCCACGCCCCCGTGGCTGTGGGTGGTGGGCGGACGTGGAGGGTGGGTTCTGGAGCAGGCGTGACACTGGGTTGTCGTGGGCTGGGGTCGCCAGCCCCTACAATAGGCTGGACCAGGGCTGGCACAACTGTCAGCAGTGGTCAGCTGACACAGCTGTTACCTGGAGGAGACCTGCATATTACAGGTGGGTGGTTGTAGTTGTTGTAGTTACAGAAGTCATAGTAGTTGATGGTCTTAGGTCTACCCGCAACTAGGCCTACTAACCACTATTTCAAACCAATCTTATTTCTCTGTTATCACCCCCAGCTGTCAGAGAGAGCACCAACTACACCTGCTGGGTCCGTAACAGCGTGGGCGCTGACAGCCTCACTCACCAGGTGATAGCTGTCACTCCGCCCACACCGCCCACACTGGCCCTCTCACACGCCACCCATCACGCCCTCAACCTCACTATTACGCCCACTTTTGACGGAGGGGCGCCCATTCTAGGTAATATATATATATATATATATATATATATATATATATATATATATATATATATATATATATATATATATATATATATATATATAATTAGCAACTAACAATGTGTGTAAATATTAAATATTTGTATAAATATTGTAAATCTGTAAATACTGCAATGATAGAAATATCTTTAAAAATTGCTCTCTCTCTTTCTCACAGGATACACGGTTCACCACCGTGGGCGTGCAGGAGAGTGGGTGGAGTTGGGCGTGTCACCGGGCGTAGGTGGGGTACTGGTGGGCGGTTTACCGTGTGGAGCACCTCACCATCTGTACCTAACTGCGTGGAACACCCTGGGCACCAGTTCTCCCAGTCCAGTTCTGATAGCAAACACACTGGGCAGCCGTGAGTACACTGGGTGCAACGACACACACTGTCTTGCTACACTATTCTGTGTGGTAGTTACAATGTGGGAACACCAGTAGCACTGCTACACTATTCTGTGTGGTAGTTACAATGTGGGAACACCAGTAGCACTGCTACACTATTCTGTGTGGTAGTTACAATGTGGGAACACCAGTAGCACTGCTACACTATTCTGTGTGGTAGTTACAATGTGGGAACACCAGTAGCACTGCTACACTATTCTGTGTGGAAGTTACACTGTGGGAACACCAGTAGCGTTGTTACATTATTCTGTGTGGAAGTTACACTGTGGGAACACCAGTAGCACTGCTACACTATTCTGTGTGGAAGTTACACTGTGGGAACACCAGGAGCACTGCTACACTATTCTGTGTGGTAGTTACACTGTGGGAACACCAGTAGCGTTGCTACATTATTCTGTGTGGTAGTTACACTGTGGGAACACCAGGAGCGTTGCTACACTATTCTATATAATAGTTACATTGCTGTACTTAGGTTACCTGCCTGGGGGAAGTAACTACACACAGATAGCTGAGTTAGCGCTGCCAGTCCCAGGTAGTTATACCGACGCCCAGTACCGACCACCCACTCGGTCGTTTCTCCACTCCAAATAACACCACCATGAATACCCTACGTAGTTCTTGTTTCTTATTTAAGTGCGTAAGAACTTAAGAAAGGAAGAACACTGTGGCAGGCCTACTGGCCCATACCAAGCAAGTTCTCAAACCCAAACCCTGAACAAAAATATTTACCCAAACCATTTTTAATTCTACCCAAGGAATAGGGTTTGATAACCCCGTTTAACACCATCCATATAATAATAATAATAATAATAATAATAATAATAATTTTTATTTCAGCAAATACGGTGTATCTACAGAGATGGGTAACATATTTTGTTAATATAGAAAGCCCATAGCTCAGTGGGAGTTAAACTCTATACATCTCTCTCTCTACAGAGCCTGGCAGACCTGACCCAGCTAGACTTGTAGAGGTCAACAACACCTGTATAACTCTCCGCCTGTATATGTGGCCTGAGTTTGGATGTTCTGTCACCCACTGGAAGGTACGTTAGTAAGTAAACATAACGTGGTTAGATAGCTGGTTCCAAAGTCTGTCTACTACACGAGGGTCATTAAAGCTACATGTCACCTGTTCACCACCAGTCAAGAATACCTAACTTAGTGATTAATGTAAATTCTATACGTATATATATATATATATATATATATATATATATATATATATATATATATATATATATATATATATATATATATATATATATAGAGAGAGAGAGAGAGAGAGAGAGAGAGAGAGAGAGAGAGAGAGAGAGAGAGAGAGAGGGAGGGAGGGAGTGAGATGTGCAGAATAACCACTGTGAAAAGATACTAGAATTCCAAGCGCTTTCGTGATTCTTCACATTATCAAGGAACTACAAAAGTAAATAGAACTTTATAAGGCTGAGATATCACCTTACATAAGATTATTATTATTATTATTATTATTATTATTATTATTATTATTATTATAACTAAATAATTATAATTATATCTTGGCTGCAGGTAGAACTTGGTAGTGAAGAAGTGGGTGTGTCGTGGTCAGTCTTACACACCCATGTAACCCCTGACACCACTGACCTGGGTGTGTGTGACCTGACCTCAGGTACGTGGCACCTCCTCCGTGTCACCGCCTCGTCTACCGCCGGTGACACTGCTGTAGTCTACAGAGTAGCCACGGCAGATCACGTCGGTGGGTCTATGACAGCTGAGTCAGTTCAGGAGGTGGTGGTGGGTGGCACTGTGGGCGTGGGTGGGTGGCTGGACGCCCACATTGTTGCGGGCGTGGTCAGTGCCCTCCTGCTAGCGGCTGCGTTTATTATCTGCGTCTGCGTCGCCCTGAAGAGACGCAGATATGGGGGATATAGGTGAGTCTGCTCCGGAGGTGATCAAATAAGCGAGTCTGCTGGCCAAGTGATCAAACAGGTGTCTGCTGGCCAGGTGATCAAACAGGTGAGTATGCTGGCCAGGTGATCAAACAGGTATCTGCTGGCCAGGTGATAAAACAGGTGTCTGCTGGCCAGGTGATCAAACAGATGAGTCTGCTGGCCAGGTGATCAAACAGGTGAGTCTGCTGGCCAGGTGATAAAACAGGTGTCTGCTGGCCAGGTGATCAAACAGATGAGTCTGCTGGCCAGGTGATCAAACAGGTGAGTCTGCTGGCCAGGTGATCAAACAGGTGTCTCCTGGCCAGGTGATCAAACAGGTGTCTGCTGGCCAGGTGATCAAACAGGTGTCTCCTGGCCAGGTGATCAAACAGGTGTCTCTGCTGGCCAGGTGATCAAACAGGTGAGTCTGCTGGCCAGGTGATCAAACAGGTGAGTCTGCTGGCCAGGTGATCAAACAGGTGTCTACTGATCAGGTGATGAAACAGGTGTCTGCTGGCCAGATGATCAAACAGGTGAGTCTGCTGGCCAGGTGATCAAACAGGGAGTCTGCTGGCCAGGTGATCAAACAGGTGAGTCTGCTGACCAGGTGATCAAACAGGTGAGTCTGCTGACCAGGTGATCAAACAGGCGAGTCTGCTGGCCAGGTGATCAAACAGGTGAGTCTGCTGGCCAGGTGAACAAACAGGTGAGTCTGCTGGCCAGGTGAACAAACAGGCGAGTCTGCTGGCCAGGTGATCAAACAGGTGAGTCTGCTGGCCAGGTGAACAAACAGGTGAGTCTGCTGGCCAGGTGAACAAACAGGCGAGTCTGCTGGCCAGGTGATCAAACAGGTGAGTCTGCTGGCCAGGTGAACAAACAGGTGAGTCTGCTGGCCAGGTGATCAAACAGGTGAGTCTGCTGGCCAGGTGATCAAACAGGCGAGTCTGCTGGCCAGGTGAACAAACAGGTGAGTCTGCTGGCCAGGTGAACAAACAGGTGAGTCAGGACCACAGATGAGTAAGTTACACCTCCAGCTGAAGCTGTACATGAGTAAGACTCTTATCTGGTACTCACCCAGTGACGAAAATTGCTTGCTTTAAGTTTCAATCTTATCTACTACACGAGGGTAATTAAGATTCACCTGTACACCACCAGTCAAGAATACTTTAATACCTAAAATACAAATCACAGTCAACTTGCAGAGTATATACACTAGGAGATATACACATCTCGGTATATATACACTGAGAAGTATATACACCGGGAGATAAACACATCTCGGTATATATACACTGAGAAGTATATACACCGGGAGATAAACATCTCGGTATATATACACTGAGAAGTATATACACCGGGAGATAAACACATCTCGGTATATATACACTGAGAAGTATTTACACCGGGAGATATACACATCTCAGTATATATACACTGAGAAGTATTTACACCGGGAGATATACACATCTCAGTATATATACACTGAGAAGTATATACACTAGGAGATATACACATCTCGGTATATATACACTGAGAAGTATATACACCAGGAGATATTCACATCTTAGTATATATACACTGAGAAGTATATACACTAGGAGATATACACATCTCGGTATATATACACTGAGAAGTATATACACCAGGAGATATACACATCTCGGTATATATACACTGAGAAGTATATACACTAGGAGATATACACATCTCGGTATATATACACTGAGAAGTATATACACCAGGAGATATACACATCTCGGTATATATACACTGAGAAGTATATACACTAGGAGATATACACATCTCGGTATATATACACTGAGAAGTATATACACTAGGAGATATACACATCTCGGTATATATACACTGAGAAGTATATACACTAGGAGATATACACATCTCGGTATATATACACTGAGAAGTATATACACCAGGAGATATACACATCTCGGTATATATACACTGAGAAGTATATACACTACGAGATATACACATCTCGGTATATATACACAGAGAGACATACACATTTAAATATACATACCGTTATTCTGTTTTAAAGTTTAAGAATATTTTCATATTTGAGGCACTTAGGCTTATATTTGAGGCACTTGGGCCTATATTTGAGGCACTTGGGCCTATATTTGAGGCACTTGGGCCTATATTTGAGGCACTTGGGCCTATATTTGAGGCAACTTTGGCCTATATTTGAGGCAACTTTGGCCTATATTTGAGGCACTTGGGCCTATATTTGAGGCACTTGGGCCTATATTTGAGGCACTTGGGCCTATATTTGAGGCAACTTTGGCCTATATTTGAGGCAACTTTGGCCTATATTTGAGGCACTTGGGCCTATATTTGAGGCACTTGGGCCTATATTTGAGGCACTTGGGCCTATATTTGAGGCACTTGGGCCTATATTTGAGGCAACTTTGGCCTATATTTGAGGCACTTGGGCCTATATTTGAGGCACTTGGGCCTATATTTGAGGCACTTGGGCCTATATTTGAGGCACTTAGGCCTATATTTGAAGCACTTAGGCCTACAGGAAATTCAATGACATTTTGAATCAGGAAGTAGTAGTAACAATTATTAATTATTAGTAGTAATTATTTATTAGTAGTAATTAATTACTATTATTATTAATTACTAGTAGTAGTAGTAATTATTAATTATAATTACTATTAGTAGTAGTAGTAATTATTATTAGTAGCAATAGTAATTATTAGTAGTAGTAGTAGCAATTATTAGCAATAGTAATTATTAGTAGTAGTAGTAATTATTATTAGTACCAATAGTAATTATTAGTAGTAGTAGTAGTAGCAATTATTATTAGCAATAGTAATAGTAATTTTTGCTATATTATTAATAGTAGTAGTAGTTACTATTATCGTTAGTAGTAGCAGCAGTAGTATTGGTAATAGTAATTATCATGATTATCATTATCACAATCAAAATAATCATGACTATAATTCTCCACCATTAAACCATGACAAATTTTTGCAAAAAAAAGGACTAAACTGATAAACTCCATAAAAAACACAAACATTTTTAAACTTAGTTATTAAGGTTCAATCTCTGAACTTTTTCGTAATTTTTTCTGAGTTCGCTAAAGTTTCTCATTAATTAAAAGGCTTTCTAAATGGCCTTAAAAAACTAGGCCTTTAACACCGGCTATTTTTATTCAGTTTGTTGATATTTGTGTTGATGAGATGTGTTTTATATATGAATTTGATGCTGGGAGTTTCTGTCAGTGTATATACACTGAGAGGAGTTTCTGTCAGTGTATATACTCTGAGAGGAGTGTCTGTCAGTGTATATACACTGAGAGGAGTTTCTGTCAGTGTATATACTCTGAGAGGAGTTTCTGTCAGTGTATATACTCTGAGAGGAGTTTCTGTCAGTGTATATACTCTGAGAGGAGTGTCTGTCAGTGTATATACACTGAGAGGAGTTTCTGTCAGTGTATATACTCTGAGAGGAGTGTCTGTCAGTGTATATACACTGAGAGGAGTTTCTGTCAGTGTATATACACAGAGGAGTTTCTGTCAGTGTATATACTCTGAGAGGAGTTTCTGTCAGTGTATATACACTGAGAGGAGTTTCTGTCAGTGTATATACACTGAGAGGAGTTTCTGTCAGTGTATATACACTGAGAGGAGTTTCTGTCAGTGTATATACACTGAGAGGAGTGTCTGTCAGTGTAAATACACTGAGAGGAGTTTCTGTCAGTGTAAATACACTGAGAGAAGTTTCTGTCAGTGTAAATACACTGAGAGGAGTTTCTGTCAGTGTATATACACTGAGAGGAGTTTCTGTCAGTGTATATACACTGAGAGGAGTGTCTGTCAGTGTAAATACACTGAGAGGAGTTTCTGTCAGTGTAAATACACTGAGAGGAGTTTCTGTCAGTGTAAATACACTGAGAGGAGTGTCTGTCAGTGTATATACACTGAGAGGAGTTTCTGTCAGTGTATATACACTGAGAGGAGTTTCTGTCAGTGTATATACTCTGAGAGCAGTTTCTGTCAGTGTATATACACAGAGGAGTTTCTGTCAGTGTATATACTCTGAGAGGAGTTTCTGTCAGTGTATATACACTGAGAGGAGTTTCTGTCAGTGTATATACACTGAGAGGAGTTTCTGTCAGTGTATATACTCTGAGAGGAGTTTCTGTCAGTGTATATACACTGAGAGGAGTTTCTGTCAGTGTATATACACTGAGAGGAGTTTCTGTCAGTGTATATACACTGAGAGGAGTTTCTGTCAGTGTATATACACTGAGAGGAGTGTCTGTCAGTGTAAATACACTGAGAGGAGTTTCTGTCAGTGTAAATACACTGAGAGGAGTTTCTGTCAGTGTAAATACACTGAGAGGAGTTTCTGTCAGTGTATATACACTGAGAGGAGTTTCTGTCAGTGTATATACACTGAGAGGAGTGTCTGTCAGTGTAAATACACTGAGAGGAGTTTCTGTCAGTGTAAATACACTGAGAGGAGTTTCTGTCAGTGTAAATACACTGAGAGGAGTGTCTGTCAGTGTATATACACTGAGAGGAGTTTCTGTCAGTGTATATACACTGAGAGAAGTTTCTGTCAGTGTATATACTCTGAGAGGAGTTTCTGTCAGTGTATATACTCTGAGAGGAATTTCTGTCAGTGTATATACACTGAGAGGAGTTTCTGTCAGTGTATATACACTGAGAGGAGTTTCTGTCAGTGTAAATACACTGAGAGGAGTTTCTGTCAGTGTATATACTCTGAGAGGAGTTTCTGTCAGTGTATATACACTGAGAGGAGTTTCTGTCAGTGTATATACTCTGAGAGGAGTTTCTGTCAGTGTATATACTCTGAGAGGAGTGTCTGTCAGTGTAAATACACTGAGAGGAGTTTCTGTCAGTGTAAATACACTGAGAGGAGTTTCTGTCAGTGTAAATACACAGAGGAGTTTCTGTCAGTGTATATACTCTGAGAGGAGTTTCTGTCAGTGTATATACACTGAGAGGAGTTTCTGTCAGTGTATATACTCTGAGAGGAGTTTCTGTCAGTGTATATACACTGAGAGGAGTTTCTGTCAGTGTATATACACTGAGAGGAGTTTCTGTCAGTGTATATACACTGAGAGGAGTTTCTGTCAGTGTATATACACTGAGAGGAGTTTCTGTCAGTGTATATACTCTGAGAGGAGTTTCTGTCAGTGTATATACACTGAGAGAAGTTTCTGTCAGTGTAAATACACTGAGAGGAGTTTCTGTCAGTGTAAATACACTGAGAGGAGTTTCTGTCAGTGTATATACTCTGAGAGGAGTGTCTGTCAGTGTATATACACTGAGAGGAGTGTCTGTCAGTGTATATAATCTGAGAGGAGTTTCTGTCAGTGTAAATACACTGAGAGGAGTGTCTGTCAGTGTATATACTCTGAGAGGAGTGTCTGTCAGTGTATATACTCTGAGAGGAGTTTCTGTCAGTGTATACACTCTGAGAGGAGTTTCTCTCAGTGTATATACTCAGAGAGGAGTTTCTGTCAGTGTAAATACACTGAGAGGAGTTTCTGTCTGTGTAAATACACTGAGAGGAGTTTCTGTCAGTGTAAATACACTGAGAGGAGTTTGTGTCAGTGTAAATACACTGAGAGGGGTTTCTGTCAGTGCATATACTCTGAGAGGAGTTTCTGTCAGTGTAAATACACTGAGAGGAGTTTCTGTCAGTGTATATACTCTGAGAGGAGTTTCTGTCAGTGTAAATACACTGAGAGGAGTTTCTGTCAGTGTAAATACACTGAGAGGAGTTTCTGTCAGTGTAAATACACTGAGAGGAGTTTCTGTCAGTGTAAATACACTGAGAGGAGTTTCTGTCAGTATAAATACACTGAGAGGAGTTTCTGTCAGTGTATATACTCTGAGAGGAGTGTCTGTCAGTGTATATACTCTGAGAGGAGTTTCTGTCAGTGTAAATACACTGAGAGGAGTTTCTGTCAGTGTATATACTCTGAGAGGAGTTTCTGTCAGTGTAAATACACTGAGAGGAGTTTCTGTCAGTGTATATACTCTGAGAGGAGTTTCTGTCAGTGTAAATACACTGAGAGGAGTTTCTGTCAGTGTATATACTCTGAGAGGAGTTTCTGTCAGTGTAAATACACTGAGAGGAGTTTCTGTCAGTGTAAATACACTGAGAGGAGTTTCTGTCAGTGTAAATACACTGAGAGGAGTTTCTGTCAGTATAAATACACTGAGAGGAGTTTCTGTCAGTGTATATACACTGAGAGGAGTGTCTGTCAGTGTATATACACTGAGAGGAGTGTCTGTCAGTGTATATACTCTGAGAGGAGTTTCTGTCAGTGTAAATACACTGAGAGGAGTTTCTGTCAGTGTATATACTTTGAGAGGAGTTTCTGTCAGTGTATATACTCTGAGAGGAGTGTCTGTCAGTGTATATACGCTGAGAGGAGTTTCTGTCAGTGTATATTCTCTGAGAGGAGTTTCTGTCAGTGTATATACTCTGAGAGGAGAGTCTGTCAGTGTATATACTCTGAGAGGAGTGTCTGTCAGTGTATATACTCTGAGAGGAGTGTCTGTCAGTGTATATACTTTGAGAGGAGTGTCTGTCAGTGTATATACTTTGAGAGGAGTGACTGTCAGTGTATATACACTGAGAGGAGTGTCTGTCAGTGTATATACACTGAGAGGAGTGTCTGTCAGTGTATATACACTGAGAGGAGTGTCTGTCAGTGTATATACACTGAGAGGAGTGTCTGTCAGTGTATATACACTGAGAGGAGTGTGTCAGTGTATATACACTGAGAGGAGTGTCTGTCAGTGTATATACACTGAGAGGAGTGTCTGTCAGTGTATATACTCTGAGAGGAGTGTCTGTCAGTGTATATACACTGAGAGGAGTGTCTGTCAGTGTATATACACTGAGAGGAGTGTCTGTCAGTGTATATACTCTGAGAGGAGTGTCTGTCAGTGTATATACACTGAGAGGAGTGTCTGTCAGTGTATATACACTGAGAGGAGTGTCTGTCAGTGTATATACTCTGAGAGGAGTGTCTGTCAGTGTATATACACTGAGAGGAGTGTCTGTCAGTGTATATACTCTGAGAGGAGTGTCTGTCAGTGTATATACACTGAGATGAGTGTCTGTCAGTGTATATACACTGAGAGGAGTGTCTGTCAGTGTATATACACTGAGAGTGTCTGTCAGTGTATATACACTGAGAGGAGTTTCTGTCAGTGTATATACACTTATAGGAGTGTCTGTCAGTGTATATACTCTGAGAGGAGTGTCTGTCAGTGTATATACACTGAGATGAGTGTCTGTCAGTGTATATACACTGAGAGGAGTGTCTGTCAGTGTATATACACTGAGAGAAGTGTCTGTCAGTGTATATACAATGAGAGGAGTGTCTGTCAGCGTATATACACAGAGGAGTGCCTGTCAGTGTATATACACTGAGAGTGCCTATCAGTGCATATACACTGAGAGGAGTGCCTGTCAGTGTATATACACTAAGAGGAGTGCCTGTCAGTGTATATACACTGAGAGGAGTGCCTGTCAGTGTATATACACTGAGAGGAGTTTCTGTCAGTGTATATACACTGAGAGGAGTTTCTGTCAGTGTATATACACTGAGAGGAGTGTGTGTCAGTGTATATACTCTGAGAGGAGTTTCTGTCAGTGTATATACACTGATAGGAGTGTCTGTCAGTGTATATACTCTGAGAGGAGTGTCTGTCAGTGTATATACACTGAGATGAGTGTCTGTCAGTGTATATACACTGAGAGGAGTGCCTGTCAGTGTATATACACTAAGAGGAGTTTCTGTCAGTGTATATACACTGAGAGGAGTTTCTGTCAGTGTATATACACTGAGAGGAGTGTGTGTCAGTGTATATACTCTGAGAGGAGTGTCTGTCAGTGTATATACACTGAGAGGAGTGCCTGTCAGTGTATATACACTAAGAGGAGTGCCTGTCAGTGTATATACACTGAGAGGAGTGCCTGTCAGTGTATATACACTGAGAGGAGTGCCTGTCAGTGTATATACACTGAGAGGAGTGCCTGTCAGTGTATATACACTGAGAGGAGTGCCTGTCAGTGTATATACACACACAGGGTATTCCCCTTTGCTCCCCAACTCTCACTCACCTGAAACTCTTCAATAAGAGTCAATACTGAAGATTAAAAGAGTCGGTGGGTGGCCAGCAGGCAGGGTGAGAGCGTAGAGCACAAGAGTGGAGCTGAGGATGACAATGCCCGCAACTCAGAGCTCACCAGAGCTCACTTCTACTCTCCCACACCTATTAAGAAGCCCAGGGGCTCTCTGGTTTCCCTCAAGACACAGGAGGAGACCTCAGACCCCTACGAGATCTGTCCCTACGCTACCTTCAGGTACTTTTACAATACACGTACTAGATATTATTTCTAGAAAATATGTCTATTGATGATAGATCTCTTGATACAATATATATGTAGATATAATTTTACTGATACAATATATTCTTACAGTAGTTTGCAAATTAATTGGGACAGCAGTAAATTTTGGGATTACCTGTCTTAATCTCTCGCTTAATTATCTTAGTTTGGGATATTTTCTTTTTTAGAAGAGTTTGTTACTGGCTTCTGGCAACCATCCAGCTGTGGTGTTACCCTGAGACTCGTCAGTACTACAGCAGCTGTTGTTCTGTAAGGCTATTCCGGCAAGCAAGCTCCGTGAGTCAATGTGGTTTCTACAAATTCTCCTCTTCATTTCATGATTACTGCTGAAATTCATGATGGATGTTACACCTAGGAAGAGTGCAAATATTGTAACTCTTAGAAAACCTGATGAATATCAGACAGATCGCTGAAACTTAAGCCTAGTAAAGTCAACTGGTGGTGGGATTCTGAAGAGAGCTGACGACACTGGTGACTGTGGAGCGCTGCGTCGAGGAAGATGTGGGAGACAACGCAAAACAACACCTCAAGGTAACAAGGTTATCATAAGAAATAGTGTGAAGGATCCCAAGAAAACCATCAGAGATCTACAGACATTTGGCTTCAGTTGACGTAAATGTTGATTCTTCAACTGTTCAACGAAGTCTCCTTGAAGGTGGCAGAACTTCCAGAAAGCTGATAAACAATTATTGATTGCTACTGTGAATAAAATATAGCTGTGGTGGGCCCTTGATTATAAGTGATGGACGACAGACGAATGATGAAAAGTTATAATTTCAGATGAGGCGAATTTTGAAGTATATAGGTACAGATAAGTGGTAGTGAAGTACATGGGTACAGTGGTAGTGAAGTACATGGAACAGTGGTAGTGAAGTACACGGTACAGTGGCAGTGAAGTACATGGTACAGTGGTAGTGAAGTACATGGTACAGATCAGTGGTAGTGAAGTACATGGGTACAGATCAGTGGTAGTGAAGTACATGGGTACAGATCAGTGGTAGTGAAGTACATGGGTACAGTGGTAGTGAAGTACATGGGTACAGATCAGTGGTAGTGAAGTACATGGGTACAGTGGTAGTGAAGTACATGGGTACAGTGGTAGTGAAGTACATGGGTACAGTGGTAGTGAAGTACATGGTACAGATCAGTGGTAGTGAAGTACATGGTACAGATCAGTGGTAGTGAAGTACATGGGTACAGATCAGTGGTAGTGAAGTACATGGGTACAGATTAGTGGTAGTGAAGTACATGGGTACAGATCAGTGGTAGTGAAGTACATGGGTACAGATCAGTGGTAGTGAAGTACATGGGTACAGATCATTGGTAGTGAAGTACATGGGTACAGATCAGTGGTAGTGAAGTACATGGGTACAGATTAGTGGTAGTGAAGTACATGGGTACAGTGGTAGTGAAGTACATGGAACAGTGGTAGTGAAGTACATGGAACAGTGGTAGTGAAGTACATGGTACAGTGGTAGTGAAGTACATGGTACAGTGGTAGTGAAGTACATGGTACAGTGGTAGTGAAGTACATGGTACAGGTCAGTGGTAGTGAAGTACATGGGTACAGTGGTAGTGAAGTACATGGAACAGTGGTAGTGAAGTACATGGTACAGTGGTAGTGAAGTACATGGTACAGTGGTAGTGAAGTACATGGTACAGATCAGTGGTAGTGAAGTACATGGGTACAGATCAGTGGTAGTGAAGTACATGGGTACAGATCAGTGGTAGTGAAGTACATGGGTACAGTGGTAGTGAAGTACATGGAACAGTGGTAGTGAAGTACATGGTACAGTGGTAGTGAAGTACATGGTACAGATCAGTGGTAGTGAAGAACATGGTACAGGTCAGTGGTGGTAAAGTACATGGGTACAGATCAGTGGTAGTGAAGTACATGGGTACAGATCAGTGGTAGTGAAGTACATGGGTACAGATCAGTGGTAGTGAAGTACATGGGTACAGATCAGTGGTAGTGAAGTACATAGGTACAGATTAGTGGTAGTGAAGTACATGGGTACAGATTAGTGGTAGTGAAGTACATGGGTACAGATCAGTGGTAGTGAAGTACATGGGTACAGATTAGTGGTAGTGAAGTACATGGTACAGGTCAGTGGTGGTGAAGTACATGGGTACAGATCAGTGGTAGTGAAGTACATGGGTACAGATCAGTGGTAGTGAAGTACATGGGTACAGATCAGTGGTAGTGAAGTACATGGGTACAGATCAGTGGTAGTGAAGTACATGGGTACAGATCAGTGGTAGTGAAGTACATGGGTACAGATCAGTGGTAGTGAAGTACATGGTACAGATCAGTGGTAGTGAAGAACATGGTACAGGTCAGTGGTGGTGAAGTACATGGGTACAGATCAGTGGTAGTGAAGTACATGGGTACAGATCAGTGGTAGTGAAGTACATGGGTACAGATCAGTGGTAGTGAAGTACATGGGTACAGATCAGTGGTAGTGAAGTACATGGGTACAGATCAGTGGTAGTGAAGTACATAGGTACAGATCAGTGGTAGTGAAGTACATGGGTACAGATCAGTGGTAGTGAAGTACATGGGTACAGATTAGTGGTAGTGAAGTACATAGGTACAGATTAGTGGTAGTGAAGTACATGGGTACAGATCAGTGGTAGTGAAGTACATAGGTACAGATTAGTGGTAGTGAAGTACATGGGTACAGATCAGTGGTAGTGAAGTACATGGGTACAGATTAGTGGTAGTGGGACGGAACAAAGGCGAACATCTTCAGAATGGACACATTCAACAAGCACCAAAACACCCACCTAAGATATTTTGTGGTAGTTTTGCTGCTAAAGGCTCTAGACGGCTCGTTATTGTTGAGGGAACGATGACCAGTGACAGATACAAGGCAATCCTGGCAACTCATTTGCTTCCCATTGTGGATAGAGACTTTCCTGATGGGGAAGTCATTTTCCAGCAGGACCTTGTTCCATGACACTCGTCCAGAAAAATGCTGACATTCTTCGAAGAGAGTGCACTAAGCGTTCTAATTGGCCTGGAAACTCTCCCGACCAGTGGCGGCTCGTAGCTACAATTAGTGGAGGTGCTGATTCAGAAAAATTTTAGCCATTGTTTTAATATTGTGTAAAAAAATATGAATTAAATAAAATAGTTTGAAGCATGATAATCATCTAATTCTACACTTTATCACATTAAAAAATATGGTACATGGTTTTTAGGCTCAACACATGTCACTGAGTCAAAAAGAAACACTACCTTACACTTGCATAACAAGGTCGGCACTGCGTCAGCGGCAGTGCTCTCTCTACCTAGCGCACAGCTTCTTATCTCGGATATGTGCGCATGCCTCACGAAATCATAATGACACGATTGCAAACAAACCATACCACAGGTGCGGTTTGAACCTGCAGTCAGAGAGTCGGTCTGGAGTTTTGAGACTCTCTGACCGCAGGTTCAAACCCCACCCGAGGTATGGTTTATGTGCACATGCGCACAACAGCCAAACACCGAGTCGCTGGAACTGTAAAGCGCACAGTTCCATACATGTTTTTTTGCAATTTCTCCATGTACTAGGGGATGGCTACTGACATTAAGCTTAAGGATTAATATAATATACAAGTATAAAGAAAGAATTAAAGAAAAAAAAGACTCATATTGAATGTTATCGATAATATCGAGTGAAAATATGGGATGCTGCAGTTCCATAGTGCCTATAGACGAGCCGCCATTGCTCCTGACCTTAACCCAGTTGAGAATCTATGGGCAATAGTCAAACACATGACCGCGAAACAGGACTGTTCAACTCAGAAGCTAATTGCTGGTGTTATTAGGACCTGACACCACGGCGAAGAACTTGCAAAATGTGTTCAACATTGGTCGATTCTATGCCTCAGCGTGTAGTAATGCTGTGCCATAGAGTGTAGCAATGCTATGCCTCAGCGTGTAGCAATGCTATGCCTCAGCGTGTAGCAATGCTATGCCTCAGCGTGTAGCAATGCTATGCCTCAGCGTGTAGCAATGCTATGCCTCAGCGTGTAGCAATGCTATGCCTCAGCGTGTAGCAATGCTATGCCTCAGCGTGTAGCAATGCTATGCCTCAGCGTGTAGCAATGCTATGCCTCAGCGTGTAGCAATGCTATGCCTCAGCGTGTAGCAATGCTATGCCTCAGCGTGTAGCAATGCTATGCCTCAGCGTGTAGCAATGTTTATAAAAACAAAGGGTAGTCATATCTCTCATTAAATCAATTATCTGTCATATCATTGCCGGGTATTTCTCAAATAAACATTAATTTTCCAAATATATGCCTTATTTTATCACTGTCCCAATTAATATGTACACTACTGTAGATTTCTCATTATAGGCTTATCTTGTCTTCTCAATAAACTGAAGAAAATTGGCCTCTGCCTGTCTGTGTGGGTGCCTATGCATTCATTGATCTATTTTCATCTTCCTGTCTTTCTCTCTATCTGTCTATTTCTCTCTCTCTCTTTATATATTCTTTTCTTCCCTGTAATTTTCCTTTCGTTTCTTCTCTCTCTCTGTCTGTCTCTCTCTGTCTCTCTCAGTTCCTCTCACCTTCCTACCCATAGCGTGGGTAGCTCTGAAGGGACACTAGAATACGGTCTGTCTCTACACGCTATGACACCCCGTGACTGTCTGGACCACCCGGCCGCCCACAGCGACCACTCGGCCGCCCACGGTGACCACCCAGCCGCCCACGGTGACCGCCACGCCCAGCAATCCCCAGCTTATGGCCAAGTCGGTCGCCAGAGGGCCCAGTCACACTACAAGGAAACAGGTAAGCAAAAATATGCATAATAACCACAGAGGGGGAGTTGAACGATAGCTCTAAGCCTTTCGTCTTGCAATCAACACGTCATCAGGAACTTGCAATGTTGCAGAAATGGAGTAGGAAATCCAACCAGAACGAATCTGCCTGGACTTCTACTCGTTCTGAAACATTGCAAGCTCCTGATGAAGTTCTGTTGCAAAACGAAAGGTCTAGAACTTTCATTTCAACTCCCCCTGTCGTCACTATATATATATATCTATATGTCGTGCCGAATAGGCAGAACTTGCGATCTTGGTTTAAATAGCAACGCTCATCTTGCCATATAGGACAAGTGAAAATTTGTGTATGCAGTAATTTCTCCAAAATCATTCTGAACCTAACGAAAAAAATATATTTCACTGTGTTTGTTTAGTATTAAATTACTGTAAACAAATCTAAAATACATTTAGTTGGGTTACGCTAAAATAAATTGTTCTTGTTATGATAATGTTAGGTAAGTTTTCTAAGATTCTTTTGGTGCAAAATTATAAATTTTTACATTAACATTAATGAAAAAAATATATCTTTAAACGTATAAAAGAAATTTTCAGAAAGGACTTAATTTTAAATGAGTTCTTGCTAATTGACCAGTTTTACATATTCGGCACGACATATATATATATATATTCTATGCTTATTCACTATTATCAATTATTATTATTATTATTATTATTATTTAGTAATTCTCAGGCAATTTTACTAACATGATCAATTTTTTTTTCACATTGGTGATGGATTAGAAATTGCATATATAAGTCGAGGTGGGCGTGGGGACTACGCCAGCCGCCCAAAATCTATCCCGGGCGCGCAGCCGCCCACCCTCTCCGCTACCGCTGGTGCGGCCACCCCGGCACCTTCCGAGCAGAGGCCGTGGGTGGAGGAGGCCAGGAAAGACACCAGGAGCCGCCCTCATAGGCCTAGGAGTCGAACCAGAGGTGAGCCTGTCAAGATAATGACAGTCTTTGATGTTCCCTTTCTATTGTATAAAATAATCAATAATAATACTGACAATTTAAGACATACGTGGAACACTTGGGCATCTCTGAGAGACTTTTTCGCCCACTAGTGCCTTTATCCAGTATAAACATGTGGCTTGTGGAAGGTGTTTCATTCTTCAGATGGAATGTGACACAGGTTTGTGTCATGATTCAAGCCGCAATATCGTGTTTGTTTACGAAAAAACATCACCAGCCACTAGAGGCAAGAGACACTGACTGTAAGTGTCTCAGAGATAAGAGATTTGTTGGCAAGATTTGCCACGTGATTCTTCTCTGACAGTATGGAATCAAATTTCACCCCTTAGGATATCCACCTCATCCCAGGTACCAATACTCTCCCATACAGTCTTATGACTGTTCCAGCATTACCATCATGGTGTCTAGACACCATCATTCATACTACTGCTCCAGCATTACCATCATGGTGCCTAGACACCATCATTCATACTACTGCTCCAGCATTACCATCATTCTTATCACTGCTCCAGCATTACCATCATGGTGGCTAGAGACCATCATTCTTATCACTGCTCCAGCATTACCATCATGGTGTCTAGACAGCATCATTCATACTACTGCTCCAGCATTACCATCATGGTGCCTAGACACCATCATTCATACTACTGCTCCAGCATTACCATCATTCTTATCACTGCTCCAGCATTACCATCATGGTGCCTAGACACCATCATTCTTATCACTGCTCCAGCATTACCATCATGGTGCCTAGACACCATCATTTATACTACTGCTCCAGCATTACCATCATGGTGTCTAGACACCATCATTCTTACCTGTCTGGAATACCAGTCTGATGAGCAGTTTACATGGAGAAGGTTCAGGGGGGTCAACGCCCCCGCGGGCCGGTCTGTGACCAGGCCTCAGTACACATTAATGTAAACACAATGTATATGAACACACAATGTATATGAACAGAATGTGATCGAATCCTCGACCACCAATTTTCTCCCACTAGGAGGCATATCCAGTGTACTTACTGGGTCTGTGGGCCCCTAGGTTCGTGGGCCCCTAAGTCCCTGAGTTACTGGGCCCCTGAATCGTTCAAGAAACTGTCAGTTCTCGCTCTCTGGCTTTCTCTCTCTCTCTCTAACAAGCTGTCTCTCTCTCTCTCAGCTGATACACCCGGAGGAGGTCGTGACTCCAGTACTGAGAGTAATGACGCCTCGTCTCCAGTACAGCAGCGCCACTACCACCAGCAACAGCAGCAGCAGCAGCAACAGCAGCAGCAGCAGCCGCAAGCAGCGCCCTCAGCTGCCACCGTCGCAGCAGCGGCCGCAGCGGGGAGAGTGGGACCGCACCCGCTACCGCCGGTCCGACTTGCCAGGTAGTCACAGGTAGACCAGCTACGTTGTGTAAGGTGGAACCCCTTGCCCCTACCCCTACCCCTTCCCCTGCCATATCCCTACCCCAAGCCCTTTCCCTGCCCTACCCCTTCCCCTATCACTGCCCCATCCCCCTACCCTCTACCCGTTCATCTACCCCTTCCTCTTCCCTACCACCTACCCATTCCCTTGTCCCTACCCCTATCACTGCCCCTTCCCTTGCCCCTACCCCTTCCCCACCACCCTCAAGACCCCTCCCCGGCACCATCTCTCCATAGACCCTTCTTGTTCTGGACCCATCAAAGTTATCTTACGTCAAGATAACTATAACAATTGTTATATTAAGGTCATCACAGATAACCTGCACTTGGGAAGCTTACAGCGACGTTTCGGTTCATTCAAAACCATTATCAAGTCACGAATGAGAGAGAGAGAGAGAGAGAGAGAGAGAGAGAGAGAGAGAGAGAGAGAGAGAGAGAGAGAGGCACAAGTACGCTCACACCTTGAGTATGCTCCACTTTCTTGGGTTGCCTGCCCCCCCTCTCATCTGCGACTGCTTGACAGAGTAGAGAACAGAGCAAGACGTCTCATCTCTCGCCTGGACCCATCCTGGATAGATCTGTCATTTCAGCAGAGCCTTCAACATAGGAGGGATGTGGGTGGCCTTACTGTTATGTACAAGGCCAATATTGTCAAAATACCACACTTGGATCCACTTCGAGGACAGCGTGAAACAAGCTTTTATGCCACAAGACGGGCAGAAAGCAGCAACTTCACTCTGGCTGTACCCTTCTCCAGAACATCACTCCATCTGAGATCATACATACCCAGGATGACTCGAGTATGGAACACATTCGTACAGCATAATGATGTCAACGAGATAACGTCAGTTGATCAAATGAAAATGCTGGCCCACAGATGGCTCCAACTTCATCCTGTTCCCTACTTGTATGTCTCATAACAAAAATGCTTTCAAATGAGCTGATGTAGGTAACAGCTCTTAGCTTGCCAATAAAGTTAGGAATCCTTAACCTGTAAATAGCTGTCAATAAAGCTAGGGATCCTTAACCTTGTCAAACCCTGTGTAAAAAAAAAAAAAAAAAAAAAAAAAAAAAAAAAAAAAAAAAAAAAAAAAAAAAAAAAAGAGAGAGAGAGAGAGAGAGAGAGAGAGAGAGAGAGAGAGAGAGAGAGAAAGAGTCAGATATAACAGGAAGGTAGAAGAGAGAAGAATTATAGTTACGATTAGCATTTAGTTACAATTAGCATTTAGTTACAATTAGCATTTAGTTACAATTAGCATTTAGTTACAATTAACATTTAGTTACAATTAGCATTTAGTTACGATCGGCATTTTCATTACAAGATAACATCATCCACATAGTAGCGCACTCACCTCACACACTAAGGTCCGTGGTTCGATCCCCGGTACGGGTGGTAACATTGGGGGGAAGGGGGTTCCTCAAGACACCTGCTGTTCCTGTTCACCTAGCAGTAAGTATGTACCTGAGCGTTAGTCACCTAACATCTGCTCTCCCTGTAATTAGGTACGTGGATGTTAGTGGACTGGTGTGGGTGGCATCCTGGGGACAAAATTAGCCTAAGTAGCGGGAGATGTTCTGCATAACCAGAACTTTCTATATAGTATGTCAATGATGTCAGCTATGGTCTGTATAAGTTGAACCATATACTGGTAGAAATCAATATTATTATTAATGTCAATGATGTCAACTGTGTAAGTTGTATCATGTAATGGTAGTAACAATAATTATTATTATGTAAATTCGAGGGGAATTAATAAAAACTAGTGTTTGTCGTGGTTTCAGAACTCGTACTGAGTCGTCCTCAAGCGACAGTTCGTTGCTCACTCCACCACGACCCCTACACCCGCCTTCGGCTTTCTCGGACTCGAGAGAGCTCTCCGAAGCCGAGTGTGACCGGGAGATGCTCCAAGCTCACGGAGAAGGTGAAGCTGGAGGAAGGTCTTGGAGCCCAGCTCACTGTGGCAGCTCCAGAGATGCGGAAGAGAACATCAAGACGGAATTAAATACTCTTCTTCAACGTTACCAACAACAGAAACAAGAGGATCAAATCTCACAACACAAGAAGAGGAAGATGCCAGAGAAGAATCCGTATACCATTAATGTTTAGTGATGTTAGTAGTGTGTGTGTGTGTGTGTGTGTGTGTGTGTGTGTGTGTGTGTGTATTCACCTAATGTGTGTGTTTGTGTGTGTGTGTGTGTATTCACCTAATGTGTGTGTTTGTGTGTGTATGTATTTACCTAATGTGAGTTTGTGAGTGTACTCACCCATTTGTGATTGTAAAGGTCGAGTCGTAGCTCCTGGCCCCCGTGTGTGTATCACAATGCCAGGATCACCCTACATACATTTTTAACAACCATGTTCCCGTTTTGTACTGTTATCAATTTTCTAACCAATCACCTTCTAACAGTAATTATTACCTGTTAAAGCAACAGAAACTCCCTACTGTTCGAACCGCATTTGTAAAACAGTAAAGCCTAAATATATAGCACATAAATTACCCCCCAAAAAAGGCCTATGCACATTTTTTTGCATAATAACAATGGCATTTATAGGCTGCAATGTGTTGTAATAAAAATATATTTGTCTTTCGGAATAAAAAAGGAATTTTATTTGCCTTTATTCCCATATCAGTTCCCCCTCCAAAAAAAAAAATCGAAATTAAAAATAATTTTTCTTAGCAAGACCTTTAATTTAGTGTTTATTAATAAAATCTATAATAATCTTGCAGAAATGTTATTATTAATAATTTTACCGAGATGTAATAAGATGGAAATTAGGGGTTATTGTGGTAAGCAGGTACCTGAGACCAAGACACCAGTACCTAAGTAAGGCACATGTCCAAGATTTAGGTATCTGAGGGACTGATCACCCCAAAACTACGTCTTCAAGAGTGATGGACTGATGACATTGTCTTCACATCTCTGCTGCTCCTGTAAATTCCTCAGTACTCGACTGAAGAAGTCTGCTGTGTAGTCGAAATGTTTCGGAATAAATATACCTGACTATTGCACCTGTGTCTAACTTACCAACACCTCAGTCTTACTGCTGCTGCTCCAGACTGAGGGACTGACTACCTCAGTCTTACTGCTGCTCCAGACTGAGGGACTGACTACCTCAGTCTTACTGCTGCTGCTCCAGACTGAGGGACTGACTACCTCCGTCTTACTACTGCTGCTCCAGACTGAGGGACTGACTACCTCAGTCTTACTACTGCTGCTCCAGACTGAGGGACTGACTACCTCAGTCTTACTACTGCTGCTCCAGACTGAGGGACTGACTACCTCAGTCTTACTACTGCTGCTCCAGACTGAGGGACTGACTACCTCAGTCTTACTACTGCTGCTCCAGACTGAGGGACTGACTACCTCAGTCTTACTACTGCTGCTCCAGACTGAGGGACTGACTACCTCAGTCTTACTACTGCTGCTCCAGACTGAGGGACTGACTACCTCAGTCTTACTACTGCTGCTCCAGACTGAGGGACTGACTACCTCAGTCTTACTACTGCTCCAGACTGAGGGACTGACTACCTCAGTCTTACTACTGCTGCTCCAGACTGAGGGACTGACTACCTCAGTCTTACTACTGCTGCTCCAGACTGAGGGACTGACAACCTCAGTCTTACTACTGCTGCTTCAGACTGAGGGACTGACTACCTCAGTCTTACTGCTGCTCCAGACTGAGGGACTGACAACCTCAGTCTTACTACTGCTGCTTCAGACTGAGGGACTGACTACCTCAGTCTTACTGCTGCTCCAGACTGAGGGACTGACAACCTCAGTCTTACTACTGATGCTTCAGACTGAGGGACTGACTACCTCAGTCTTACTACTGCTGCTCCAGACTGAGGGACTGACTACCTCAGTCTTACTACTGCTGCTCCAGACTGAGGGACTGACTACCTCAGTCTTACTAGTGCTGCTCCAGACTGAGGGACTGACTACCTCAGTCTTACTACTGCTGCTCCAGACTGAGGGACTGACTACCTCAGTCTTACTACTGCTGCTCCAGACTGAGGGACTGACTACCTCAGTCTTACTACTGCTGCTCCAGACTGAGGAACTGACTACCTCAGTCTTACTGCTGCTCCAGACTGAGGGACTGACTACCTCAGTCTTACTGCTGCTGCTCCAGACTGAGGGACTGACTACCTCAGTCTTACTACTGCTGCTCCAGACTGAGGAACTGACTACCTTAGTCTTACTACTGCTGCTCCAGACTGAGGAACTGACTACCTCAGTCTTACTACTGCTGCTCAAGACTGAGGAACTGACTACCTCAGTCTTACTACTGCTGCTCAAGACTGAGGAACTGACTACCTCAGTCTTACTGCTGCTGCTCCAGACTGAGGGACTGACTACCTCAGTCTTACTACTGCTGCTCCAGACTGAGGAACTGACTACCTCAGTCTTACTGCTGCTGCTCCAGACTGAGAAACTGACTACCTCAGTCTTACTACTGCTTCAGACTGAGGGACTGACTACCTCAGTCTTACTGCTGCTGCTCCAAACTGAGGGACTGACTACCTCAGTCTTACTGCTGCTCCAGACTGAGGGACTGACTACCTCAGTCTTACTGCTGCTGCTCCAGACTGAGGGACTGACTACCTCAGTCTTACTACTGCTGGTCCAGACTGAGGGACTGACTACCTCAGTCTTACTGCTGCTCCAGACTGAGGGACTGACTACCTCAGTCTTACTGCTGCTGCTCCAGACTGAGGACTGACTACCTCAGTTTTACTACTGCTGCTCCAGACTGAGGGACTGACTACCCCAGTCTTACTGCTGCTCCAGACTGAGGAACTGACTACCTCAGTCTTACTACTGCTGCTCCAAACTGAGGGACTGACTACCTCAGTCTTACTACTGCTGCTCCAGACTGAGGAACTGACTACCTCAGTCTTACTACTGCTGCTCCAGACTGAGGGACTGACTACCCCAGTCTTACTGCTGCTCCAGACTGAGGACTGACTACCTCAGTTTTACTACTGCTGCTCCAGACTGAGGGACTGACTACCCCAGTCTTACTGCTGCTCCAGACTGAGGAACTGACTACCTCAGTCATACTGCTGCTGCTCCAAACTGAGGGACTGACTACCTCAGTCTTACTACTGCTGCTCCAGACTGAGGAACTGACTACCTCAGTCTTACTACTGCTGCTCCAGACTGAGGGACTGACTACCTCAGTCTTACTACTGCTGCTCCAGACTGAGGGACTGACTACCTCAATCTTACTACTGACTACTCAGTCTCTACTGCTCCAGACTGAGGGACTGACTACCTCAGTCTTACTACTGCTGCTCCAGACTGAGGGACTGACTACCTCAGTCTTACTACTGCTGCTCCAGACTGAGGGACTGACTACCTCAGTCTTACTTCTGCTGCTTCAGACTGAGGGACTGACTACCTCAGTCTTACTGCTGCTCCAGACTGAGGGACTGACAACCTCAGTCTTACTACTGCTGCTTCAGACTGAGGGACTGACTACCTCAGTCTTACTGCTGCTGCTCCAGACTGAGGGACTGACTACCTCAGTCTTACTACTGCTGCTCCAGACTGAGGGACTGACTACCTCAGTCTTACTACTGCTGCTCCAGACTGAGGGACTGACTACCTCAGTCTTACTACTGCTGCTCTAGACTGAGGGACTGACTACCTCAGTCTTACTACTGCTGCTCCAGACTGAGGAACTGACTGCCTCAGTCTTACTGCTGCTCCAGACTGAGGAACTACCTCAGTCTTACTGCTGCTCCAGACTGAGGGACTGACTACCTCAGTCTTACTACTGCTGCTCCAGACTGAGGGACTGACTACCTCAGTCTTACTGCTGCTGCTCCAGACTGAGGGACTGACTACCTCAGTCTTACTGCTGCTCCAGACTTAGGAACTACCTCAGTCTTACTGCTGCTCCAGACTGAGGGACTGACTACCTCAGTCTTACTGCTGCTGCTCCAGACTGAGGGACTGACTACCTCAGTCTTACTACTGCTGCTCCAGACTGAGGGACTGACTACCTCAGTCTTACTACTGCTGCTCCAGACTGAGGGACTGACTACCTCAGTCTTACTACTGCTGCTCCAGACTGAGGGACTGACTACCTCAGTCTTACTACTGCTGCTCCAGACTGAGGAACTGACTACCTCAGTCTTACTACTGCTGCTCCAAACTGAGGGACTGACTACCTCAGTCTTACTACTGCTGCTCCAGACTGAGGGACTGACTACCTCAGTCTTACTGCTGCTGCTCCAGACTGAGGGACTGACTACCTCAGTCTTACTACTGCTGCTCCAGACTGAGGAACTGACTACCTCAGTCTTACTACTGCTGCTCCAGACTGAGGAACTGACTACCTCAGTCTTACTACTGCTGCTCCAGACTGAGGGACTGACTACCTCAGTCTTACTACTGCTGCTCCAGACTGAGGAACTGACTACCTCAGTCTTACTGCTGCTGCTCCAGACTGAGGGACTGACTACCTCAGTCTTACTACTGCTGCTCCAGACTGAGGAACTGACTACCTCAGTCTTACTGCTGCTGCTCCAGACTGAGGAACTGACTACCTCAGTCTTACTACTGCTTCAGACTGAGGGACTGACTCCCTCAGTCTTACTGCTGCTGCTCCAGACTGAGGACTGACTACCTCAGTTTTACTACTGCTGCTCCAGACTGAGGGACTGACTACCCCAGTCTTACTGCTGCTCCAGACTGAGGAACTGACTACCTCAGTCTTACTACTGCTGCTCCAGACTGAGGGACTGACTACCTCAGTCTTACTACTGCTGCTCCAGACTGAGGGACTGACTGCCTCAGTCTTACTACTGCTGCTCCAGACTGAGGGACTGACTACCTCAGTCTTACTACTGCTGCTCCAGACTGAGGGACTGACTACCTCAGTCTTACTACTTCTGCTCCAGACTGAGGGACTGACTACCTCAGTCTTACTACTGCTGCTCCAGACTGAGGGACTGACTACCTCAGTTTTACTACCGCTGCTCCAGACTGAGGGACTGACTACCTCAGTCTTACTACTGCTCCAGACTGAGGAACTGACTACCTCAGTCTTACTACTGCTGCTCCAAACTGAGGGACTGACTACCTCAGTCTTACTACTGCTGCTCCAGACTGAGGGACTGATCCCATACCAACATCTTCACTAATTCTGCTCTCCCTACATTTCGACTGAAGATGCCCGCTGAGCAGAAGAATCACTATCGTTATTATTTTTATTATTATTTTGAGAGACTAGGAGACAAGAAAATGAAGCCGTTTTCAGTGCTGGATCAAGCAGGCTGTTGGTGCTGGCAACACACACACATCACGGAACCAAGCCAGTCAAGCCTTGATAATGACAGGGTTATCCCACCTGGGCTATCCCAGCTGGGCTATCCTGGGTTATCCCAACTGGGTATCCCAGCTGGGCTATCCTGGGTTATCTCAACTGGGATATCCTGGGTTATCCCAACTGGGTTATCCCAGCTAGGCTATCCTGGGTTATCCCAACTGGGTTATCCTAGGTTATGTGGCCCGGTGGCCTGGTGGCTAAAGCTCCCGCTTCACACACGGAGGGCCCGGGTTCGATTCCCGGCGGGTGGAAACATTTCGACACGTTTCCTTACACCTGTTGTCCTGTTCACCTAGCAGCAAATAGGTACCTGGGTGTTAGTCGACTGGTGTGGGTCGCATCCTGGGGGACAAGATTAAGGACCCCAATGGAAATAAGTTAGACAGTCCTCGATGACGCACTGACTTTCTTGGGTTATCCTGGGTGGCTAACCCTCCGGGGTTAAAAATCCGAACGAAATCTTATCTTATCTTATCCCAGCTGGGCTATCCTGAGTTATATCAGCTAATCTATCCTGGGTTATCCCAGCTGGGCTATCCTGGGTTATCCAGGGTTATCTCTACTGGGATATTCTGGGTTATCCAAGCTGGGTTATCCCAGCTGGGCAATCCCAACGAAGGTCTGTATAAAAATTCTTTATGGCCTCTTGATCCAAGGGATCAAAGTTATCCTCTTCCTTGGATCAAACTTAATTACCTCCCTCCCTTCCCCCCGGCGCTGTATGACCCATGAGAGTTTGGCGCTTCTCGACTATGGTAATACAGTGAACAACAAGTGACCCAAATAAAAAAATGGTGTCATAGGCCTAAATGAATTAATGGGTAATAACACGCCTATTATGATAGGATCTATGAGGCTGTGTTAGGAGCCATGACTCGACCCTTGCGCCCTTAAATAGATAACACAGACTTTAATACGTGGCATCCGAATGTGACGCATTTCTTTAAAAATAATAATATATAACATACTATACTAATGGTACCGAGAAATTCTTTTGACAATTTTTTATTTAAAGTGAGAGCCGTTCTTAGCAAGAAATTTGCATAGGTTTGAGCGAGATAAACATAATTGTCAATTTTTTTTACATGGTATCCGAATGTGACGCATTTCCTTAAAAATAAATTATTTACAAACTATATTAATAATACCATGAAACACTATTGATAGTTTTTTTTCTAAGCAAAGGGGCTTTTACTGGTAAAAATACACGCATAGATGAAATGAATTAAAAATAAGAGTCAGAGATTATAAAGAAATGCAACCAGATGTGCCATGTAAACAAACATGGCGGGCGGGGAGGACACCACAGAGACAATTCCAGAAGTCGAAGCTGGAGTGCAAGCTATAAGTGTCTCTCATGAACCAGACACGACCACTAATATGAATCAAGACGACCCACAAATAACCCTGCTGGAAAACGGCGTGGAAGTTCACTGGGGGTTCTCCCTGCACGACCTCTACAGGATCGCTCTTAAGTTCTACAAAGGTGGGGACGACTCCAGTACCTTCACAAACTATTTATTTGCTAAATAATGAGAGGAAACACCGTCAAATTAATGTTTTTATAATATATAATGGTAGTTTTTACTTAAAGTGGATCGACTGTAAGGTTAATTGCTCTGGTTGTGGATAATTTACACTGTCGTGCAGCGCTGTGTGACCCAAGTGGGTTTAGCGCTTGTTTTTTAATAATAATACAGACTGTCGTGCTGGTGAGGGGCTCTTGATCCAGGGAATTGGATCTGGGCTCCAATTCCCTGAGTTAAGCCTGAATTCAGTCTTCCACTTCCTCTCCCACAGGCGCTGTATAATCCCTATGGGTTTAGCGCTCCCCCATAATAATAATACAGGCCGTCATAATTTATTAAAATATCAAGAATTATTAATAATAAAGTTTTCGGTTATTCATTATTACTATTATTATCAAAAGAAGCACTAAACCTACAAGGGTCATGTAGCTGGTTATTCTTCAGCTTTATTTATTTTTGGTAAAGCCTCATTAAGGTTGTGCTGGTCAGTCCTGGTCTTCATATTTCAGGTGATTAATTTTTTGTCAATGCAACATTGTGTATTAGAATACTAAAAAAAATATATAAAACATTTTTTCCGTTCATATTGCCTGTTTATTAATCGATTAGTTTTTTGTCAGTGCAGCACTGTAATGGAGTGTTAAAAAAATTTTTAAAGTGGATATTTTGTACATTGCACAAAAAGAAGGGAAGGCTGTCCCTAGAATGCTATTTTTTTTTTTTATATACATTGTAAAAGATATTTTGTATATTGCAGAAAAAGAAGGGAAGGCAGTCCATTTTGGGTACGCTGAGAAATGTGCCCTAGTCGGACTGAGTCAGCAAGTGACACACGGCCCCTATGATCAAGTGTCTTCACCACCTGTTGGTGTCCTTGATGTTGTGGGTAAAGACAGAAGGTACGACTCGTCATAGATAATGGATATAATAATAATCTTTATTTCAGCATGATACAATGTTTGTATAAAGGAGAACGACATTTGGGTGTACAAACCGAAAGCTTCTATGTATACAGAGCATTTTCTGCAAACTTAAGACTAACTTGAGATAAATAAGGCAATGACAAGTAATTTTGTTCATACAGTCACAAGGGTCATGCAGTGATGAAGCATCAGAATGTAGTGGGAATTTGTTGATGAATTTAGGAAACTCACATTAAGACTGAACCCCAGTATAGAGAGGAACTGTATTAATAATAATAATAATAATAATAATAATAATAATAATATCTATTTCTACATGTACAAGGTATACAGACCATAGTTGACGTCAATGACATACTACTATATAGAAAGGTGTTTGTTATGCAGAGCATTTCTGGCAAATTAGTTCAGTTTTGTTCCCAGGATGCGACCCACACCAGTCCACTAACACCCAGGTACCTATTTTACTGCTAGGTGAACGTGGAAACTCATGCTAAATCTTAAGTAACATTTAAGCATTAGGATTACTATGCCTGAAATATATTGCATAGTTAGTGGCTTTCTTTTTTTTTCTTAACACTGTTGTATAACATGTAAACTACATTATTTGTACGACAAAGAAAAATTGCATTGTACTATGTATACATGTACATATTTTGATCTCCATCTGAAATCTTCCTTAGATGTAGAAGCAGAGCTGGATTAAGATTTTGTAGACCTCTGGGGTAGAGGTACTGTGAGGCCCCCAGTGATATATTCAAATGGGAAAAGTTAATCACAACCTTCAAGAGTTCATCATGAATGTGATGTAATAACATACTATAAACTTACAGCAGTACTGTGAACACTTTTCACTATCTTTGGAGGCCCTGAAGCTGGCAGAGGCTCCGGACATGCAGCACCTGGAGGCCCTCCAACTGGCTGAAGACCCTGGGCTGCAGCCCCTAGGGGCCCTCCAGCTGTCAGAGGCCCCTGTGCTGCAGCCCAGGGCCCTCTGTACACAGGGCTGCCTTAATGCAGCCCTGTGTACAAGAAGAGTACGCAAGTCTGGGTTTATAAAAGGGCAGATACAACGGGTCACATATGTGACCCGTTATATCTGCCCTCAACATACACATGACTCTTAGATTTGCCCCTGTATAAACCCAGACTCACTCTCTTGTGCATCTGAAGATCTCAGCTGAAGGTCATAATATACAGTCTACAGTAACTTGTATTTCTCGAAGTCATTTTCTAGCTCATGTTTGGATGTGTTTTATTTTTTTGTTTTGTTTTGTTTTGTTTTTTACATAGATCAATTTTATAGACTAAGATGTGCTATCCTACCTCAGGTCCTTGCAAAGCCCCGCTCTATCTGAGGTATACTACCACCCCCTCAGGATGCCACCCATAACAATCTACTAACACCCAGGTACCTACTTACTGCAAGGTGAACAGGGACAGCAGATGTAAGGACACATACCCAACCTTTCCACCTCTGCTGGGGATCGCATCCCAGACACTCAGTAAAGCAAGAACAACAGTAAATTAAAATTGTCTTCTTCAGATTGGCATGGCAGACAAATCGGATATAAATTAAGTAAAAGGACACAGATGCAATTTGCGGTATTTTATTGTGGCAATGTTTCACTCTCCAGGAGCTTTGTCAAGACGTTTCGGCTTGATAAAACTCCTGGAGAGCAAAATGTTATGTCTTTTTACCTAACATTTTGTCAGTAATTTTACCATTGTTAGTAAATCAGATACATGATTGTCCTCCAATCAGATAATTGTTCTCCAGTCATATGCAGCCTCTCCTCACTTAATGACGGAGGTCCGTTCCTGAGACCACTTCATTAAACGAATTTCTCGCTAGGATAGGGTCATACTATAATCGTAGTGAGTTTGTATCAACCATCATTGATATTGTTTTAATGTCACCTTGCATCATTTATGACATTTCTGGTATATTTTTAAATGTTCATACTGTAGTGTACTGTATATTGTAATAAACAGAATAGAGGAAATCAGCTCTAATATACGTACATTGTTTAGGTATGAATACTGGTCAGAGAGCCGGTCATCACTCCGAGGCGTTGGTAAACGACTACTTTGCTAAGTGAGGAGAGGCTGTATATGACTATCCTCCAGTGAGATACATCATTGTTCTCCAATCAGATACATAATTTTCCTCCACAGATTAGCATGGCAGAATTTAGGATCCATGAGTAGAGAAGAAGCCAAGCAGCAATTTATAGACAAGTTGAGCGACATGGTGCCAACTTTCCGTCCCTATGTTGAGGCTCTATGGGCAGACAAACTGGAGAAGGAAAGACAAGCGTATGTGAAAAACTAAGAATTTTTTACAATACAGGTACAACATTGATTTTCCAGACACTGATGGTCCGGAACCATACAAATTTACGAGCAGGAACTTGAAATTCTTGCTGCAGTGTATTTATCACCAAACTGTATGTCACCTATCTAAACCCAAGATCAAGGAATACTGCATTCTCTAAAGGCAGAAAAATTAGTAATCCAGAAAGGCTTTGGAACCAAAGGTCCAGAAAATCAATGTTGTACCTGTATTTTCCATTTTGCCGGGAACAATGGGCTAGTAACCCCATCTCTTGTATAAATTACTAAATTTAAAAATAAAAATTTTCCACTTTTCTTTTTAGGTCACCCTGCCTTGGTGGGATATGGCTAATTCATTGAAAAAAAAAAATTAATTTTTGTTTTTAACGTTTCTTTGGCAGCATAATTTAGGGAAATTTTGTCTTTGTGATAAATTACCTTAAAAAAATTATTATACCTAGGCTAAGAAATATTGTGCAAATGTGATTTAGTGTGTGAAATTGTTTGTGGTACTCGTTGGGATTTGCCAAAACCGTAAGGGTCACACTAATGCCTGTGGAGTGTAAGGTAATCAAGTTTGATCTGAGGAGGGAGCAAAGGTAGATTCAGTTTCATTAATCAAGAACCTTTTACCAGCATCAAGGTAGACCTCCCTTCAAGGATGAGGATAAAATTTAGATACGAGATACAGAGATCAACTCGTCTCAGTGAAGTAGTACTTTAACCTCACTACCATGAGGACATGTTCCAGACCTCTTGTTCCTCTAATAAGTAATGTGTAACACAGCTTTATTAAGCTCCACTACATGGTACAATCATTTTATAAATGTAATAAAAAAAGTACATATCAAACTGAATGAGGTATGGAAAGGCTTCATAATCACTACTCTTCAGTTTTCAATTCATGTTTTTAATCACATGAAAAATTTAATTATATACATGAGCTGTATAATAAATCTGACAATGTAGTGTCTGTGTAAGCTGTACTGCATATAAAGTTTTAATATATTGTATCCAGATATGCAATAGTATTAATCTAAATTTATGTGTTGTTTTATCAATTGGGGTACACATGGGCTTTCTAACAGACACGAAATATAATTTTGTTTACACACTGGCTGTCTCCGACTGAGGAAAGAGGAAATACACTCAGCATCATTCAGACAGTCTCCTTGTTGCCAGAAGTACGCTGACATGACACTTCAGATGACCCTCTGAAGTGTACCATCCCCACCCCTTCAAAGTACAGGAACTGTATTTCCATGACTCAAAACCAGTTACTCTGCATTGCTTCATGTTGTCTTGCTTGCAAGCAGTGTCAGTGTTCAGTAGAAGCCCCATATCTGCAGATTTGGTTTCCGCAATTTCAGTTATCCACGGTTTACCGTGGCCCAAAAATAACCCTTAATTTTGCTTAATAATGGCCCCAAAGCACAAAAGTTCTCTTAAGGCAGTTCTTCAAGGCCTAAGAGAAACCATGAAGTGCTTCCCACCAGTGAAAAAGTGCTAATTCTCCACTTATTGTGCGTAATTTGTCAATTAAACTTTATCATGGGCATGTATGTAAATGAAAAACATATACAGTGGACCCCCGGTTAATGATATTTTTTCACTCCAGAAGTATGTTCAGGTGCCAGTACTGACCGAATTTGTTCCCATAAGGAATATTGTGAAGTAGATTAGTCCATTTCAGAACCCCAAACATACACGTACAAATGCACTTACATAAATACACTTACATAATTGGTCGCATTGGGAGGTGATCGTTAAGTGGGGGTCCACTGTATAGGGTTCACTGCTATCTGTGGTTTTGGGTATCCGCAGCACATCTTCGAACTTATTCTCCGTGGACGCAGGGGACTACTGTATGTGTATGGGGATGCAAACAGCATATGTGAGACTATTTTGGAAGTACAGTGGGTGGATCATGGCATAATTGTATACACAAGTGGCAGATACAAGGGTCAGGTTGGGAATAATAGCACAATACTGCACAGTGGTCATGACTCTGGGACCAGCTCATGGATCACAGCATAGCTGATTTAAACATGAAACCAGATTTTAGACATGTGTAACCAGCTGATTTAGAGATATGAGACGAGATGATTTTGACATGTGAAACCAGATGATTTAGACGAATGAAATGAGATAATTTAGACATGTGAAAACAGATGATTCAGCCATATGAAATGAGGTAATTTAGACACTTGAAACCACATTTTAGACCTATGAAACCAGATGACTTAGACATAAAACCAGATAAGGGTTACGATATAATGGTTTTAAATTTATTTATTTTTTATTTTATTATCACACTGGCTGATTCCCACCAAGGCAGGGTGGCCCGAAAAAGAAAAACTTTCATCATCATTCACTCCATCACTGTCTTACCAGAAGGGTGCTTTACACTACAGTTTTTGAACTGCAACATTAACATCCCTCCTTCAGAGTGCCGGCACTGTACTTCCCATCTCCATTTAACCTTGATATATTGTTATAAACCATTGTCTTTTCACTTCTTCTTTGGCCCTTCAATAGATATTCCTTTATATTGGTGAAAGGCTTATGATCCACTGAATTAAAGTTACCCTCCCCTTCCTTGGCTCAAACCTCATTACTAATGCCTTCACAAATTTGTGGAGGTTACACTAATAGAGGTCTTGTAAATTCAGATTTTTATTTCTCATACATAAATATAGCTTACATATACAGGAGGGCCCCCGCTTTACAGCGCTTCACTTTATGGTGTTTCGCTGATGCAGCGGTTTTCAGTTATACTCATTCTTCATTTATTCAGACTTCCTACAATAAATATATTCACCACTCACTATAAGATAAAGACAAAAATGTTTTTAAGGTAAGTAATGTGTGAACTGTATATGGATTTTTTAGGCCTAGCTTTATTGCTTACTTAATGTATGATAGTGTAAGCATGTTATCAGGCTTTTATATTCACTTGGAAGTGTAAAAGGGCAATGTTTTGCTTCATAGCAGTAGCCTGGAACCTAACATGCTGTATTAATGGGACTCTACAGTAGCCCAGAATGGGACCTTACAATAGCCTTGAACCTAACCTGCTGTGTAAGTGGGACCCTCCTGTATTTCAGTATGCACTGTACAATTTTTGTTCTGTAAAAGTTAGCTGAAGTCAAAGTTTTATTTCCTCGTGAGACAGTATTTGTACAATGATGGAGTGAATGATGAAAGTGTTTCCTCTTTTAAAGGTCACCCTGCCGATGTGCTAATAAAAAATAATTACGTACATTTATTATTTGATGCAAATGTTATCATTTTTTAATAGGAGAGAAGAAGAAGAGAGGCAGAGGGAAGAAGAAGAAAGAAGAAAAATAGAAGAGGAAGAACAGCGGAAGGAGGAGGAAGAAAGAAAAAAACAGGAGCAGACGAAGTAATTATCTTGTCCATGTTATTGTACCCCTAAACACAAACCGAGACTACTACTATGTGTTATTACTGTTACAATTACTACTAATATTACTGCTGTTATTACTACTGCTGTTACACTCAGGGTGTGGGAGTATGACCACAGGTGGATTTCCCACACCTCTACCCCACCACACAATGTACCCTTGTTTACACAATTATTTTTACTAATATTTTTAAATGTATGAATATTGACTGTGAACATTGGCCCTTATATCATGCAGTACTCCAGTTACATTTCTCTTGTATACATTTCTCTTGTATATATTTAAGAAAAATTGTCAAAATGTTAGTCTTTGTGGGTGAAAATAGGGATGGGTTCTAAGATTGAAAGTTCATCCTTTTTATCTATGTTTTTCAAACTACAGTAGTTCCCCAATATCTGTGGGCGATATGTTCCGAGCCCTACCGTAGATAATGGTGAACACTGTATGAAATTTTTCGTTTACATACCTATGATAGTTTAACTGATAAATTATGCATGAAAAGTCAAGAATTGGCACTTTTTAACTGATGGGAGTCACTCCACTGCTTCTCTTAGGCTTTGAAAAACTGATACCGTTACTACCTTTGTGCTTTAGGGCCATTATTTAGTAAAATTTTTATTTTCGAGCCATGGTAAACAGCGGATAACTGAAACTGCGGAAACCGAGCCCACGGATACAGGGATTTTACTGTACATAAAAAAAAGTTATCGAAATGTTATTCCTTTTGGGTGAATATAGGGTTGGGTTCTAAGACTAAATTATTATTATTATTATTATTATCACACTGGCCGATTCCCACCAAGGCAGGGTGGCCCGAAAAAGAAAAACTTTCACCATCATTCACTCCATCACTGTCTTGCCAGAAGGGTGCTTTACACTACAGTTTTTAAACTGCAACATTAACACCCCTCCTTCAGAGTGCAGGCACTGTACTTCCCATCTCCAGGACTCAAGTCCGGCCTGCCGGTTTCCCTGAATCCCTTCATAAATGTTACTTTGCTCACACTCCAACAGCACGTCAAGTATTAAAAACCATTTGTCTCCATTCACTCCTATCAAACACGCTCACGCATGCCTGCTGGAAGTCCAAGCCCCTCGCACACAAAACCTCCTTTACCCCCTCCCTCCAACCCTTCCTAGGCCGACCCCTACCCCGCCTTCCTTCCACTACAGACTGATACACTCTTGAAGTCATTCTGTTTCGCTCCATTCTCTCTACATGTCCGAACCACCTCAACAACCCTTCCTCAGCCCTCTGGACAACAGTTTTGGTAATCCCGCACCTCCTCCTAACTTCCAAACTACGAATTCTCTGCATTATATTCACACCACACATTGCCCTCAGACACGACATCTCCACTGCCTCCAGCCTTCTCCTCGCTGCAACATTCATCACCCACGCTTCACACCCATATAAGAGCGTTGGTAAAACTATACTCTCATACATTCCCCTCTTTGCCTCCAAGGACAAAGTTCTTTGTCTCCACAGACTCCTAAGTGCACCACTCACTCTTTTTCCCTCATCAATTCTATGATTCACCTCATCTTTCATAGACCCATCCGCTGACACGTCCACTCCCAAATATCTGAATACGTTCACCTCCTCCATACTCTCTCCCTCCAATCTGATATTCAATCTTTCATCACCTAATCTTTTTGTTATCCTCATAACCTTACTCTTTCCTGTATTCACCTTTAATTTTCTTCTTTTGCACACCCTACCAAATTCATCCACCAATCTCTGCAACTTCTCTTCAGAATCTCCCAAGAGCACAGTGTCATCAGCAAAGAGCAGCTGTGACAACTCCCACTTTGTGTGTGATTCTTTATCTTTTAACTCCACGCCTCTTGCCAAGACCCTCGCATTTACTTCTCTTACAACCCCATCTATAAATATATTAAACAACCACGGTGACATCACACATCCTTGTCTAAGGCCTACTTTTACTGGGAAATGTTAGTAGTTTTTGCCCATGTTTTTCAAAGTATGTAATGTACAATACTACAGATTGTATGCTACATTAAAGTATATGTCTTCTGAAGCCAAATATCATGTACGAGCTTGTTAAAAGAATTGACATGATAAGATTATAGCAGAATGCTTCAAGACTATTTTTTTTTTTTCCATACTTTTGTCATAGCTGCTCCATATGCCTTTTACTTGGAATTAAAAAATATAGTACAGTGGACCCTCGACCAACGATGGCATTAACGATAAATCCGACTAGCGATACATTTTAACGCAAAAATTTTGCCTCGACTAGCGCTAAAAAACTTGACCAACACTATTCGTTCCTTCTGAGATGCGTCCACTTCTGGCCAGTGTTTACAAGCCAGTCAACCACAGCGGTCGCTTCCAAGCATACAATCGGAACATTTCATATTATCACAGCCTTTTTAGTGATTGCACCTGCAAAATAAGTCACCATGGGCCCCAAGAAAGCTTCTAGTGCCAACTCTACAGCAAAAAGGGTGAGAATTACTATGGATATGAAGAAAGAGATCATTGCTAAGTATGAAAGTGGAGTGCGTGTCTCCGAGCTGGCCAGGTTGTACACAAAACCCCAATCAACCATCGTATGTTTTCGAAACTGAGACCGCATGTACTCGAAGATGTTGAGAGACTGTTATTGGTGTGGATAAACGAAAAACAGATAGCAGGAGATAGCATCTCTCAAGCGATCATATGTGAAAAGGCTAGGAAGTTGCATGACGATTTAATTAAAAAAAATGCCAGCAACTAGTGGTGATGTGAGTGAATTTAAGGCCAGCAAAGGTTGGTTTGAGAGATTTAAAGGGAAGGGAAATAACCCCGGAAAAGGACTTGCCACCTCAAGTGCTAATGGAAGGGGATTCCCCTTCTAAACACTAAGACCATCAACACTCTCCCCTCCTCCCATCCCATCAATCATCACCAGATCTTCAATAAAGGTAAGTGTCATGTAACTGTGCATGTCTTCTTCAGTTTGTGTGTATTAAAATTAATATTTCATGTGGTAAAAACAATTTTTTTTTCATACTTTGGGGTGTCCTACACGGATTAATTTGATTTCCATTATTTCTTATGGGGAAAATTAACTTGACTAACGATAATTTTGACTAACGATGAGCTCTCAGGAACGGATTAATAGCGTTAGTCGAGGGTCCACTGTATTACAAACTTTTATAAATATATACTGTATAAAAACTGAAGATTAACCAATGAATTGAACTAAGGCGACAGATCCAGGAGGCCCTAAACCAGCAGACGTACGAACAGTTCCGCAAGTATGCTGAGCAGCAGTTCCCCGGCAATCCTGAACAAGTGAGCACTGGCTTAGGGGCGTCACTGTACAATAAGTCCTCGACTTAGAGACACGATGAGAATTTTCTGTTTTCTATATCATTATACACAATAAAGACGGTCCTCAGTGTGTTCCTAAGTTGAGGACTTACTGTATCGGTGGGTATCAGCACCTCAGATTGAGTATAAGTAATGCCAGAAATTTTGATATCCCATTACTAGAAGATAAATTGCTGTTAATATTTTAATTTATAGTTTTGAAAATTTTTGTTTTTTGTCTTAATTACCAGTACTAATTTTTAAGAAGTTTCTATAGGCCTTGTTTCATTAGCTCTTCTGCAGTGCTCCTTTTTTTCTCTCTTTCTTACACTACCTCCACTACTACTACTACTGCTACTATTACTACTAATATTACTATTGCCTTGCTAACACTCCACTCTCTGACTCTTGTGTCACTACTAATACTTCCTTACCACTTCTGCCACTGTTGCACTACTTACTACTACTACTGTTTCCAGTACTTCAAACTTTATTCTGCTACCTTCTTTGTTCTCCAGTCCCTGCCCCGTCTCATGTATACAGACACTTCTCACTTAACAACCTACCTGTTTAACAACCACATGGACTTACGTCCAGCTCTTCATCCAGTTGGTTGAAGTGAAAGATATTGAAGAATTATTGGAATATGTTGAGGGAGGGCTTACTAATGAAACTTTAATAGAGTTGAAAGTGCAACAGCACTTGTAAGATGAAGAATAAGAGGAAAGAATTGAAGAAGTATGGAATGGAACTCAGTTCTTAAGTGACGAGTGCTTGTATATACTAGCTCCCTTCCCTTCGTGCGACTGAAACATCATAAGTTTCTTTCTCTGTTATGCTATCACCCAAGACACATAGTTCTTTAGCTTTAGGTATCATTCTAAACTGCTCCATTTTGCCATTTATATGAAAGGGAATAAGGAAAAGAAAATAGATTTGGGCATATGAAAGCCACTGAGCAAATTTCCAACAAAATCCTATTCTAACTCTGGTTTTCAATCTAAGTACCATCTGCCAGGTACAGGTGCTCTTCAACTTACAATGGTTCAACTTAAGATATTTCAAGTTTACGATTGTTCAAAAGCACTTACTTTTGAGGTAAAATTTAAGATAATTACCCAGCATGAACACAGCAAGTCCATCACTTGTATTCATTCATTTACTTTTCATTACTGGTATTTAGTTACAGTAATGATCTGTATATTTACTTGTTTATTTATTTATTTACTTATTTGCATATATTCATATTTGACTTACAATATTTTTGACTTACATGGGATTTGTCAGAACATAACCCCATCATAAGTCAAAGAGCACAAAAATAACCATCTTTACAGATGAAAGTAAATTATATGTTAGTGGGAATGGCATGAATGTGTTACAGGAAATATGTTATCATTTTATTCATAGTGCAGTAGTCCCCCCATATCTGCAGGGGATACATTCCAATACCTACTGTGGATACCCGGGATCATGGATAATAGCGAATCCTATACACCTACCATCCGACTTACGACCGTGTTTTTTATGCCGAATTTCTGGGAAATAAACAACTATTTGTGTTGTACACAGTGGTTATCCTAAACCTTACAGTATAAAATACAGTACTAACAGCATAAAAAGTAAAGTAAAACATGAAATACCAAAATAAAACAATAAAATAATGTCATTACAAAAATGTTTTGTTGATATTCAGTAGTAAAGTTCGACTTACGACCATTTCAGCCAGTTTCTCAGAACCGAACTCGGTCGTAAGTCGGATGGTAGGTGTATATGAATCATGTTTCATTTACATACCTTTGATAAAGTTTAATTGAAGAATTATGTGCAGTAGGTTAAGAATTAGTACTTTTTCACTGATGGGAAGCACTTCCTGGTTTCTCTTAGGCTTTGAAGAACTGTCACCATTACTACTTTCGTGCTTTGGTGTCATTATAAATCAAAATTAAGGGTTATTTTCGGGCTACAGTAAAGTGTGGATAACTGAAACCATGGAAACCAAATCCGCAGATATTGGGGTTCTACTGTATATTAGTTATTCAGTACAATACTAATATTTTATAAACATTGCAGCAAGCAGTGTTGATCAGACAGTTGCAAGATCAGCATTATCAGCAGTACATGCAGCAAGTCTACCAACAGCAGCTTCTCCTGCAACAACAACAGCAGCAGCAGCACCAGCTGCAGCAACAGCACCAAGACCTATCTTCAGAAGTAATGGAAGAAGTATGCAAGACTTAATTTATACACCAGCATGCTTTGCAGAAATAAGTAACAGTTTGTGTAGGTTTTACTAAGGACTGAATCAGTGGCCTTGTATTTCTAAGTTGTACCTTCACCAACTTAGCCACATCAAGTTCAGTTAGCTGGAGGTGAAGGTGAGAAGAACAATGTCTACACTCTGGAGGAGGAGTGGGGATGTTACAGTTGAGAGGGTCATCTATGATAAGACAGCTGTTGAATGAGTGATGAGCGAGTGAATTTCCTTTTCTGTGGGTCATCCTGCAGGTGGTAGATGGCCAGTGTGTTAACCCTTTAACTGTGTCCGAAATACAGTAAGTCCTCGGCTTACAAACATGTTGGGGACCTCCTGAATTGTGTATAATGATATTATACACAAAAATGATGATATGCATATTACAAAAGATTCTCAATGTGCTGGTACTGTGTCTGACATACTAGTATGCACCATTTTTTGTACCCTCTTTTCTGCCACCTGCCAATATTTTTTGCCTCATTGCAACACCTTGGGTCTTCTATTTATACATTTGGAAAAGTAAAAATTAAGGCCAACAGGGTCCACAAAATGTATCATGGTTAAATACTCAGGGGATGACTGCATGTCCAAGTCACTAGCAAAAGTCAACTAAGGAACCAGGATTTGTTGTTTCACCACCAGCTTCCCTACCAGCAAACAAGGTGTGCAAGTTGCTCAAAGATGACTTACTCAGTCCAAATTTATTGCAACTTAATGATACTAAGTGGAATAATTCAGCCACAAATCACACTAGGTATATAACCCAAGGATAACCCAGTAAAGCCAGACCATGTGAATAATTTCCATGTTTTGACGAGTATTACACTGTGAAACAATTGTTATAAGGTATTCCTTGTACATATTAGAAAACTAAAATAAAAAAAAAAAGAAAAGCCAGTCTTACTGTACATATGCCATATATGTATATACTATATAGATTATTCTTAATGAATCAATGTTTGAAGTGCTAAAACACCTTGAAACACATCTAATATATAAAATTAGTATATATAGCATTAACCCTTTTAGGGTTGGAACCCCTGAGTTGAAACTTGCTCTCAGGGTCGGAGAATTTTTTTTGTGAAATATGGAAATCCTTTTCTGAAGGTAATGATATCAAAAGTATGAAATTTGATGGAAAGTATATGAAATTACACTCTTGCAAAGTTATCAGTCTCGGTAATATTTACACAGTAATTTCACCCACTTCGAGCCCTATTTTCAGTTACCTTTTTTTTTCTATTGTTCCAGTCGACTGAACTCGTAGCTATTTTGCTAGTACAGTGGACCCCCGGTTAACGATATTTTTTCATTCCAGAAGTATGTTCAGGTGCCAGTACTGACCGAATTTGTTCCCATAAGGAATATTGTGAAGTAGATTAGTCCATTTCAGACCCCCAAACATACACGTACAAACGCACTTACATAAATACACTTACATAATTGGTTACATTGGGAGGTGATCGTTAAGCGGGGGTCCACTGTATTCCTTTTAACTATTGAGTACAAAATAACATCCACTTACCTATTTTAACTACCCATAAAATGATCAGAAATCTGTAATTTGGCCAATTTCACACAAAAATAAAAAAATTACCAATTCAAAAATAGAATCCAGAATAATCAGTGTAAACATTCCTAGCACTAAAAAAAAAACATTGCCTCTGTTCATTAGTTAGGTCTCTAGGCCTCTACTGTATTACACTTGCTTTCCATTTTGAATTTTTATTCAGACATAAAATAGAAAATTTACTGCTACGCAGACTACTGCATTGTAGTAATAATTGTATAAATAATGTCAGCACAACAAGTTGGACACGTACTTGACTAGTGACATAATTGCATACTCTGGAATACGTATTGTAAAAAATAAAAATCAAACATTTCCGCTACTTTTGGCCCTGAGAGCAATGAAAATCATCTCTATTTCCAGTCTATCGAATGAGACGAAGAAACAGAATACAACCATTAAAACCATACAAAAATAGACCACAAAATTGCCGTTTTATAGCAAAAACACGGTTGCAATTTTTTCCTATGCACTACATGCTGCAGGATTTTTTTTTGATATGATGCACACTTACTGCATAGACTCATTCTCTTGTATCTAGGCCCAAATTTACCATCACAGTGTATCTGAGAGAGCTGAGCTCATGGCGTAGTACTACGGCATGAACAGCGATCTCAAAGCCATGGTATAACAGGATTCACCCCAAATGTTAAACATTAAAAGCAATTAAAAAATAATAGGAAAACAATCAGCGTCAGTAATTGTAAATTGTAAACATCGTAAAACGTAAACATCGCTGTTGATTATTGATCATTTTTTCTTCAGCACGCCATAAAATCCTAAGTTTATATCAGATTCTGCTCATTTTATTCTTATTCAATTCAGAAAAATGAACTCTTTCGAACTCTTAAGAAAAAAATTTTTTTTTTTTTTTTTTCCAAAATCTTCCCACACACACACAAATTTTTTTTCCATGGTCCCCAACAGTTAAAAGGTTAAAAAGAATGCAAGCAGAACCATAAAATATATAAATTTAGCAAATATCTATCAACAAAATATTTGTCCTCAGGCCAGCAACAAGAGCGTAACAGAAGGAGGTGAGGAGAGTCCTGTACCAGCAGAGAATGGTCATGACTCAGACGCTGGTGAGGACTCTGATGATGATGATGATGGTAAGGCAGAGTTACAGGTAGTGACAATGGTGATAAAGGCAGAGTTATAGGTAGTGACAATGATGGTAAAGGCAGAGTTACAGATAGTGAAAATGGTGGTAAAGGCAGAGTTACAAGTAGTGACATTGATGGTAAAGGCAGAGTTACAAGTAGTGACATTGATGGTAAAGGCAGGGTTACAGGTAGTGACAATGATGGTAAAGGCAGAGTTACAGGTAGTGACAATGGTGGTAAAGGCAGAGTTACAGGTAGTGACAATGATGGTGAAGGCAGAGTTACAAGTAGTGACATTGATGGTAAAGGCAGAGTTACAGGTAGTGACATTGATGGTAAAGGCAGAATTACAGGTAGTGACAATGATGGTAAAGCCAGAATTACAAGTAGTGTATAGTAGTCACCCCCATCCTCTGTATCTGTGAGGGATATATACCAAGTCCTACCATGAATACCCAAAACCGCAGATAGTAGTGAACCCCCATAAGTCATTTTTCATTTACATACATACTTAGGATAAAGTTTGATAAATTTTGCACAAGAAGTGGAGTATTGGCACTTTTTCACTGGTGGGAAGCATTTCACAGCTTCTCTTAGGCTTTGAAGAACTTCCAGCATCACTACTTTTGCACTTTGAGGCCATCATTAAGCAAAATTAAGTGTTATTTTTGGCCGTGGTGAACCATGGAAACCGGGGTCTGTGGCCAGGTGGCACAGCTCTTGCTTCACATGGTGAGGGTCCGAGTTTGATTCCTGGCAAGGGTGTAATCATCGGGCACGTTTCCTTACACTGGTTGTCCGTGACTGGTGTGGGTCACATCCTGGGACAAAATTGACCTGATTTGCCTGAAATGCTCTGCATAACAAGGGGCTTTCTGTATAGTAATATGTTATTGATGTCAGCTAGGCCTGTATACCTTCTACATGTACTTGTGGAAATAAGATATTATAATGCTACATAAATTTTTATATAGCATTTTATGTAGCATTATACATGATACAATCCTGCATTTACTACTCACAGCATGGTATAATGTAACATATAATCACCACTTCCAACTGACCACCACATCTCTGCACACCAGGTCATGTTACCATCTTTGACAGTCATCTTGTATGTCACAGTAATCCGTCTCAATTGCCATGTTAGTTGCAGCAACCTGGTAATCACGTGTAGATTACATGCATTTACTGTCCACTAAGTTCACATACCTGGAGGAGTTGAAGATTGAGACACTTATGCAGCATATGGGAATCTTTATTCCCATATGCTGCATAAGTGTCTCAGTCTTCAACTTGTCGGTTTTTCAAACCATTCATCACATACCTGGAGGAGGTTTGGGAGTCAGTGCCTCCATGACCCAGTCCTTGAGTAGGAAATTATTTTTTACACTGACCTCTAAATCCATGGTGGATTACTGCAAATTTTCATTAAACTTATTTACCTCCCATTCACCACATTATTTCCCTTATGGGTTTATCTCTTCTTCAAGAAAGTAACAGTCTTCCATCATTTTTGTAACAAGCCTCTCTTTGTACTAATTCTAATATTTTTGTTGCCTCTCTTTTGTAATAATACATAATTTAAATTTGCCTTTCAAAATAACCTGTGTCTGATCTTAAGTAGACTGTGAAAATTAGAATTAGTCTTCCTGAAATTCTCATGCATGTTAGTGACTTTCTTTGTGCTTTCAATATTTCAATCACTTGTAAACTAAACTTTGTAACTCCACGAAGAAAGCCGTTTATTACCATAATTTCACACTTGATAATAATTAATAATTGCATATTTCAGATTCGTGCCAAAATATTGCTCCAGCTTCCATGTGGACAAGACGAGATATACAAGACTTCAAGGAGTCTATCAGGCGTGAGGGCGGAGACTCCGTCATTAAAGTTGGACATGGAGAGACTGTTACCGTGAGCTGTTTTCTCTGCAGTTCTTTCTCTTTTGTGCAACACTTTCACAAAAGAGAAAGTGTTTGAAAATGAAAAACTTTATAAAGTTTTTTTTTTAACACTTTTTTAAGTGTTGCTTGTTTTTGAACATTTTCGTGAAAGTTTTTTTAGTCTTTTTCTGTTTCATAAATATGGTTCTTTTTTTGGGCCACCCTATGCTGGTGTGTTAAAAAATAAATTACAGTAAACCCTCAATTTAAAAAATCTATATTTAATTGGCTTCACAAATACTAGACAACATCCAGTGGGGTCATGCGATTGAGAAGTGATGGATGAGGTTTGTTTACAGATTTATCTGACATTACATTCATGGCAAAAAAAAACTATTCTTGATTTAAAACCGATAGCCCTCATCCCTCTAATTTCCCAGGTTCTGTAGGACCCTTTTTTTTTAATATTTTCTCATAAATAATAAACTGAAAGATGGGTAGAAATTTGTTGCAGTTTATGAACTGTAGTATTGGCACACCTCTTGCAAGAAAATATTGGATTGAGTGATGATGAAAGGGTTTCTTCTTGTTTTGGATCACCTTTCCATTGTGGGAAACGATCGGCATGTTAAAAGATGCATTATTTTTGTATCACAAAGAAATAAAAAATTAATTTGAACAATATCAGTATGCAAAAGGTCAGATTTCTAATTTGCAGTTAATTTTTATGCAGGTGCGAGTACCCACCCACGAAGACGGTACCTGCCTGTTTTGGGAGTTTGCTACAGACAGTTACGACATTGGATTTGGTGTGTACTTCGAGTGGACTAAAGACTCGAGCAATGTGGTATCAGTGCACATCTCTGAGAGTGAGGATGAAGAGGAGGAAGACTTAGAAGGTGAGTGAACCCCTATTTTACACTTGTGATTGTCAGTGCCATTGCAGTAAGTCCTTGACTTACAAACTTAGTGAGAATCTTTTGTATTGTATATATCACTATACAGTGGACCCTCGCCTAACGAACGCATCACATAACGTTAAATTCGCCTAACAATACATTTTAACGCTAACTTTTGCCTCGGCTAACGCTAAAAAACTTGCCTAACGATATTCGTTCTCGGGTACCAATTAATATCGTTAGGCGAGGGTCCACTGTACATTATATTACAGTACCCTGTGGCTGAAGCTCTCGCTTCACACGGTGAGGGTAGAAACGTTGGGTGTGTTTCTTTACACTGGTTGTCTGTGTTCCCCATCAGTAAAATGGGTGTTAGTCGACTGGTGTGGGTCAAATCCTTGGACAGAACTGACCTAATTTGCCCGAAATTCTCTGCATACTTTGTACACGTACTTGTAGAAATGGAATTATCATTATATCGCAGTACAGGTCTCCCTCAACATTCACGTTTTCAGCTTTCACGGGGTTCACACATTCGCGAATTCCCAGCCGCCAAATCATATTCAAGTTTCCCGTCACCTGCGAGTCCCTACTACCCTCCCACCGACCCCCGCAATTGGCAGCCAACTCTCCCACCACTCAGTGTAGTGAGTGTTTTGTTTGTTCATTATTTGCTATTAAACTACAGTATAAATAATGTAAACACATTCATGACTGCATATTGGAATGGCTATTTGGACAGGTATTGGACGGTGACATCATGTGTTTACTCTTGAACATAGCAAAGAATCAAACATTTCTGCTACTGCTAATAATAACAATAGTAATAATAATAATAATAATAATAATAATAATAATAATAATACGATATAATTGAAGAAGGAAATTGTACAAAAATACGAGGGAGTGGTTGACACATCGTCAGTGTGGCTTTGTTTATGCTGGAGTGAACGTTAGTCTCCCTGCTCTTCCAAACATTTCACAATAATTCATTGTTTGGTGCTTGTAGATTGAGTGCGACTGGAGTGGTTGAGGCAGTGGTAGAGGCAGTGATAGAGGCAGTGGTAGAGGCAGTGATAGAGGCAGTGATAGAGGCAGTGGTAGAGGCAGTGGTAGAGGCAGTGGTAGAGGCAGTGATAGAGGCAGTGATATTTACTAACATATATGTTATAAATAATAATAGTACATTATGAATAACATTTATTATTATTATTATAAATGTTATTAATATAAACATGTACTATTATTATTTATAACATATGTATATGTTAGTAAATACCACTGCCTCACCCACCCCAATGGAAATAAGTCACTCTGTCTGACTTTTTTGGGTTATCCTAGGTTCTCTACACATATGCTGCTATGTATGATAATTCTATGTAACTGTATTTGTGTATACCTGAATAAACTTACTTACTTACACTGCCTCTATCACTGCCTCAACCGCTGAATTATTGTGAAATGTTTGGAAGAGCAGGGAGACTAATGTTCACTCCAGCATAAACAAAGTCACACTGACGATGTGTCAACCACTCCCTCGTATTTTTGTACAATTTCCTTCTTCAATTATGTCGTATTATTATTATTATTATTATTATTATTATTATTACTATTGTTATTATTAGAAGTAGCAGAAATGTTTGATTCTTTGCTGTGTTCAAGAGTAAACACATGATGTCACCATCCAATACCTGTTCAAATAGCCATTCCAATATGCAGTCATGAATGTGTTTACATTATTTATACTGTAGTTTAATAGCAAATAATGAACAAACAAAACACTCACCACACTGAGTGGTGGGAGGGCTGGCTGCCAGTTGCAGGGGTAGGAGGGAGGGTAGTAGGGACTCGCATTGGTTGAGGAAGTGGTGGAGTCTGCGGTATTTAATAACATGTTATTAAAGCATAACATGTATATATTTAGTACAACTTACGACGTTTTCATGTATTTTATGATTGTTCATGGTTCAACAAGTTAAGCAGTATTGTATTATATTTCCCTACAATATATTGGGGCACCAAACATTCGCGATTTTTCAACATTCGCGAGGCTCTTGATCCCCTAACCCTCGCGAATGTTGAGGGACACCTGTACAGAGGTCCCCAATGTGTTCGTAAGTTGAGTACTTCCTGTAATAACAATAACAATTAAGGGGCTGGATAGAGTACAGTGGACCCCCGGTTAACGATATTTTTTCATTCCAGAAGTATGTTCAGGTGCCAGTACTGACCGAATTTGTTCCCATAAGGAATGTTGTGAAGTAGATTAGTCCATTTCAGACCCCCAAACATACACGTACAAACGCACTTACATAAATACACTTACATAATTGGTCGCAATGGGAAATGATCGTTAAGCGGGGTTCCACTGTATAAAGTTCTGATAATTATAGTGTGACTCAATTATTATTTTGATTATTACATTCATAGGGTTTAGCAGCACCTAGGGGAATAGAAGGCATTTAGACTTGATTCTAGGACTTGAAGCACAGGTCTAGTTCCAACATAAACAATACGATGAAAAAAGATAAGTTTCCCAGAAACCTTTATCCAGTAGTTCCTCCGTATCTGCAGGGGATACTTTCTAAAACCTACTGTGGATACCTGAAACTGCAGATAGTAGCAAACCCTATATTTAAGTACTTTTTCATTGACATACGTGCCTACGATGAGTTTAATTGATAAATTCTGCACAATAAGTTGAGAATTAGCACTTCACGACTACTCTTAGGCTTTGAAGAACTGTCACCAAAACAACTACTGTGCTTTTGTATCATTATTAAGCAAAATTAAGGGTTGTGTTCGGGCTAGGATAAACTGCAGAAACCATATCTGCGGATATGGCAATTCTGCTGTATTTTAAATACAGCCTCTTCTCACTTAATGATGGAGTTCCATTCCTGAGACCACGTCTTTAACCCTTAAATGGTCCAAACGTATATATACGTTTTTTTCAACATCTGAAAGTATGTACAAAAATGTAGATCTTTTTTGTTTTACATTTGAAAACGTGTAAATAAAACTTTTATCTACTTTTGTTTTTTTTGTTATATTTGGAAATGTGTAAAAAAAAGTAGATCTACTTTTGTAGCACTACGAATTTGAACGTCGATCTGTTTGGACCATTTAAGGGTTAAACGAATTCATCGCTAAGCGAGGGGCATACTTTAATGGTAGCGAGTTTGTGTCAACCATCTTTGATATTGTTTTAATGTCATCTTTGTACCATTTATAACATTTCTGGCATATTTTTAAATGTTTATACAGAAGTGTACTGTATATTGAAATAAACAGGAGAGAAAATCAGTTCTAATATACATTATTTAGGTATAAATACTGGTCAGAGAGCCTGTCGTAAGTCTGAGGTGACAATAAACGAGTACATCGCTGAGGAGAGGCTGTAGTGATGTTCTCAAAATGTTTCATCTTTCAAGTTTAGATGCAGCTAATTGTACCCATGTTGCAGGCGAGGGCGATGACATCGAACGACTGGCAGGAAGAAAGCACGAGAGCGGCAGACCAGCACAGTCGGTGATTATTCCAGTGTACCGCCGTGACTGTTACGAGGAAGTGTACGCTGGCTCTCACACTTACCCTGGTACGGGAGTTTACCTTCTCAAGTTTGATAACTCTTATTCTCTCTGGCGAAGCAAGACACTTTACTATCGTGTGTACTATACCAGGTGAGACAGAGAAGCGTAAAGCTAGAAGTACCAAGGTTATTAAATCGACACTATTGGTGTATTAGTGTAATAAGTAGCAACCTTTGTCTTTACTGAAAACTTGGATGGGGCTTGTTGCATCTTATGCAAATGGACAAATCGTTTAATTATTTTTGTAAATATAATATTTTGCTAAGCAGAAATTTAACACCAGCATTAAAAATATACAAAACTAGCCGGCTTATAGTTTGCAATATCCAAGTGTTCCACTTACAGTTTCAAGGTCCTTCCAGTGCACAAAGTGTTGCTAATATTTCAATAAAGTGTTTATATGTAAATAAGGGAACAATTCAGAACGTTATGCGATTTTTTCATGTCTTGATATATAGTAAATTCTCAGTGTAATGGACGAAAGAAATATGGAATAAAATCTGCTGGGGTCAACTGACTTAAAAATAATGGACGAAGTCCTTTGTTTATTATGGCAAAACAATCACCACAGTTGCCATTACCCGTCACTTGCTCCTCTATATTAATCCAATATGTTAAGGGTTTACAGTACTGATGTTCCATATCATTTGCTACGAATGTGTGACAGTGGATATATTCAAAGAAGTCTCCATTCTGTATGGTAGTGAGAGATGAACTTTTGTTATCTTGCCGTGTAATACAGAGATCACCGACATATGAACGAGTTGCGGTTGTCCACACTTAATGAACGAGGTGCGGAAGATGTACCATTGAGAAAATTGCAGTTACAAAGATGTTGTATTGTATTATTTATTGTATTATTTAATGTAAAATTATAGATTCCAGATTTTTCTTTTGGTCAACTATTTAGGATCTTTAACCGTAGGTTGATATGAGGTTCGTGTATGCACGTTGTTAATTACAAAAATATTTCGTGGATTCTGGCTTCACAATCTTTAAAATTTGTCTCTTGTGTCAAAATTTTTTTTTGTTGAAGCTGCACTATGTGTTAAGAAAAAGTGTATTAGAAAAAGTAATGACCCCACGTATGGGGGGTCATTACCTTTTCTAATATGTGCTACTAAACGTTTTGTTGAATTGGCAAATTTTGGTTAAAATAAAAATTCCTTAACGTGTTTCTGTACTAACTGTGGAAAGTGTTTATGAGGTATTTTTAAGTTAAAAATATTGAGTAGAAAATTAATTTTATAGCATTTTTTCAGATTTCGGTTATGTAGGTTCTTCAGGAAATGACAATTTTTTTTTCAGAGCTGTTTAAATTATTGGAAATGGAATATATGTAAATATTACAATAAGACAGACTAGGTACACAATGGTTTAAGTTAGCAAATGGTAATTTCAGCGAGACTCGACATGAAAATCTTTACGTAATGGAAAACCCACAGTGGAAGGGCCCTTGATGTAACACTGTGGTGATCCATCATGAAATGTTTTTCCCAGCTAAAAAAAAAAGAGAAAAATCTTTGAAATTGCCAACCTGGAGTATTTAACACAGCTGTGGTGGTTACTTTTATTAGCAACAATGTTTTGTCCACATGGCTTTTATTAGTCAATGACTATTGTTAACAAGACACACATGGCAAAAGGAGACCTATTGTTAATACAACATTTCACCTACACAAGGCTTTTTATCAAGTAGAGTAAATGACCAGCATAATGGACCTCGATATGGACTTTTAAAATTTTAGTCAAAATTCACTGGTTAAACAGCACTTATAATTCCTTTATCAATATTTATTGCAGTATATCTGAAAATTATGCATACAGTACTTTATTAGGTATAGAGTACTTTAATGCACTGTTTTTTACCATTTTCAACATCAATAAAGGACACTCCCTTTCCATTAGTCTCTTATATCAGACTTGTACTGTTCTTGGTAAAGATATGTGGAACTTTGTACTAATAAATAGATGTGGAACTTCATACAGCCTCTCCTCACTTAACGACAGAGTTCCTTTCCTGAGACCACGTTGGTAAACAAATTCGTTACTAAGTGAGGATCATACTATAATGGTAATGGGTTTGTGTCAGTCATCTTTGATATTGTTTTAATGTCACCTTTGCACCAATTATAACATTTCTGGTATATTATTAAATATTTATTCATATAGTCGGACTTGAGTCCTGGAAATGGGAAGTACAATGCCTGCACTTTAAAGGAGGGGTTTGGGATATTGGCAGTTTGGAGGGATATGTTGTGTATGTTTATATGTGTATGCTTCTAGACTGTTGTATTCTGAGCACCTCTGCAAAAACAGTGATAATGTGCGAGTGTGGTGAAAGTGTTGAATGATGATGAAAGTATTTTCTTTTTGGGGATTTTCTTTCTTTTTTGGGTCACCCTGCCTCGGTGGGAGACGGCCGACTTGTTAAAAAAAAAAAAAAAAAAAAAAAAAATTATACAGTAGTGTACTGTATATTGTAATAAACAGAATAGAGGAAATCAGCTCTAATATACATTATTTAGGCATGCATACTGATCAGAGAACCTGTAGTAAGTCCGAGTCGTCGGTAAACAAGTACGTTGCTAAGTGAGGAGAGGCTGTACTAATAAAGGGACATGAAATGTTGTAAAAATAAAGTTTTCACCTTTCTGTGCCTTTTACCACTTATCAGATATTCCAGACTCCAACTTCAACTTTAATAAAAATTTCCACTGCATCTAAGTGTTATTTATTCCCGTTGACATAAGTTTTCTTGTATGAAGTGTTTATAAGCTTTGCTGCTGTAAATTACTGTATAATGCTGGTAGGCTTTTTGCTGTATATATAAACTTCTTCCTGCTTTTCATATTTATGTTTTTATATAGATTACGAGAGGGCCCCTGCATATATACTCTGCCGTTTTTCAGTATTCCATGTTTTGGTTGGCTTCATATTGAGCCATTGTTCATTATGTAGATAAATGGTTCAGACAACCAACAAGTTAATAAATTAGACACATTGGACTGATCTTCACCATAGTTTTTTGTATAGGACTGACAAAGCCACCGTTTTCTCAGTAAAGATACCCAGGTGTTGCATGCGTCTAATTGATCACATTGTTCATTACGTTCTGCCCGCTAGCAATAATCACCGGCGGTGCAACAGTGGCTCGGTTGAAAACTAACGGAAATGTGGAACATTGAAAATAGGTGCTGTATAAGCGAGGCCCTTCTATATATATATCTTATAAGACTGTTAATGGGATACAATCTGGGCCAGATTAAGGCATGGGCTTCAGCCCAGGGCCCTTCGCTGCTGGAGGGCCTCCAAAGATTAAGTGAAAAGTGTTCAAAGTTACCACTGTAAGTTTATAATTATAGTATGTTATTACATCACGTGTAGGATGAACTCTTGAATGTTGTGATTTGTTTCTTTTCCTTTTAAAATATCACTGGGGGCCTGACAGTACCTGTACCCAGAGGCCTACAAAATATTAATCCAGCTCTGGACACAATATGCGGTTTGCTTTATAGAGATGTTATTTTATTCGCCAGCGACTTGTCAAATTTGGCGAGAATGAAGTTCCTGGCGGATGGAATGTCTTCTCAGTAAATTCCTCTGAATCACAGTGTCTTACTGACATCCTTGTTGATGTGTAGTGCTATCGATACACACTTATCACAAGTCTTGGCAAAATTAATCATGCTATGATTTCAGTGTGAAGGTAGACTTTTGGGCATCAATATTTGTTAAAAAAAAAGGTATTTATTGGATTATGTTTATGCTGATCTGAAAATGCGATTGTTACAATGTGAAATAAAAGAGGAATGAGGCAAGAAAAATTAATAATCTTGTGTGTTAATAATGATATTCCTGACATGTTTATAATAAATATATGCAGCCTCTCCTCACTTAGCAACGTTCTCGTTTACTGACTGCTTGGACTTACAACCAGCTCTTCAACCAGTATGCAAACCTAAATAATGTATATTAGAGCTGATTTCCGCTATTATGGTTATTACAGTATACAGTACACTATTGTATAAACATTTAAAAATGTACTAAAAATGGTGCAAAGGTGATATTAAAAAATATTTAAAGATGGTTGACACAAACCCTCTACCAGTACAGTATGCTCCTTGCTGAGCAACCAATTCGCTTACTGACCTACTCTTAGAACAGAACCCTGTCATTAAGCGAGGAGAGGCTGTATAATTTTTAGCATATCGGCCATCTCCCACCATGGCAGGGTGGCCCGCCCCCGCCCCAAAAAAAAAAAAAAAAAAAAAAAATTAGAAACACTTTCACCATCACTCTATCAGTGTCTTGCTGACATTACAGCTCAGATGCCCCTACAGACTGTAACTATCCCCACCCTTTGCTGTACTTCCCACCTCCAGGACTTAGCTAATTGGTTTCCCTGAATCCTATTGTAAATGTTATCTCGCTCACATTCCAACAGCAGCTCATCAAGTTGTAGAAAGCACTTTACTACACTCCTAACACCATCAGATAAGCCTGTTGGATGCCCAAGCTCCTCACATACAAAACCTACTATACCCCCTAACTCCAACCTTTCCTAGGATGACTCCTAACCTTCCTTCCCAACCACAGATATATACATCCTCCAAGTCAAACTATTTTGTTTCTAAGTATGCAAACCACTTCAGCAGTCCCTCCTCAGCCCCTTGGATAAGACAGAGTTACTGTCAACCTGCTTCTGGCATTTTACTCACCTTCACAAAACACAAGGTCTACAGGCAATGAAATCTAGACTATTAACCTCATGCAACTGAGTGATGGTGAAGGTGTTTCTTTGGCCTTGGAAGGAGATGACAATTGAGGCAAAAAAAAAAATGAAAGCACTACAATCAATCTGAAACTCCATTGACAGTTACACAAGTCCTTAATGTAAAGAACGAAAAGGCACAATACAGTGACTGGAACAATACATAAATAACCTGCACATAGGAGAGAGAAACTTACGATGATGGCTCAGTCTGACTTATACTATTTACAAAGTCACAGTGTAACTTTGGACCATATACAAAATCACACTGCAGCTTTGGACCATTTACAAAATCCCACTGCAACTTTGGACAATTTACGAAATCACACTGCAACTTTGGACAGTTTACAAAGTCACACTGTGACTTTAGACAATTTACAAAGTCACACAGTGTAACTTTGTATATGGTCCAAGTTGGACCAAAGCATCATGATCTCTCTCTTATGTGCAGGTTACTTTTCCTTGTTGTACCTGACCCTTTTTATTTATGAGTAGATTTTGGCAGCCTCATTCCTTTCCTCTTATTTCTGTCATACATTATACTTATACATATTTATATTTAATATTCATTTGGAGGGGATCACTAAAACTGTAGAGGCTATATAGCTGGAGGAATTGAAGGCTACCAGGGTTGATCTAAAAAATCCGTCATTTTTGAAGCAGTTACATTTCTGTTACAAAAATTTCTTACTGTAGTAATACAGTATGTCTTATAACACTTTATTGTGGAATTTTTGGCAAATACAAGAGAAAAAGTGAATTCACAATTTAACAAAACGTGCAATAAAAGCCTTTTCACATGCTGTTCAGTTTTGGACGCACTTTTTTAATCACAATTACAAAAAATCGAATAACACAGAGGAGCTTTACGAGCAGACTAAAATTATATTGCAAATACATAAGTGCACATATGCACGAAGAGCAATACAGCGAACATATTTACCACATACTGTAACACACAATATGTATAGTTCAGTTAATATATCCCACATGGTAGTATATTGATATCTAATGTATTTGTGTGTATCCTGGTACACATATTTGGCTTGTGCATTTTCTATGTGCTTACTGTATATATAATGTCTGTGCTTCCAGGATCCTCTTGCTCAAAACATAGAGCTTTGTTTTAAATATGTTAATGAACTAGGTGCACATTTTACGAGCGAGTGAATGAGTGTGTGAGGGAATGTGTATGTGTGTGGTGTGGGTTGTGTGTACTCACCTAGTACTCACCTAGTTGAGGTTGCGGGGGTCGAGTCCGAGCTCCTGGCGTGTGTGTGTGTGTGTGTGTGTGTGGTGCGGTTGTGTGTGGTGTACTCACCTATATGTGGTTGCAGGGGTCGAGTCATAGTGTGTGTACTCACCAAATTGTGGTTGCAGGGGTCGAGACTCAGCTCCTGGCCCCGCCTCTTCACTGATCGCTACTAGGTCCTCTCTCTCTCTGCTTCCTGAGCTGTATCATACCTCTTCTTAAAACTATGTATGGTTCCTGCCTCCACTACTTCGCTTGCTAGGCTATTCCACTTCCTGACAACTCTATGACTGAAGAAATACTTCCTAATGTCCCTGTGACTCGTCTGAGTCTTCAGCTTCCAGTTGTGACCCCTTGTCCCTGTGTCCCCTCTCTGGAACATCCTATCTCTGTCCACCTTGTCTATTCCCCGCAGTATCTTGTATGTCGTTATCATGTCTCCCCTGACCCTTCTGTCCTCCAGTGTCATCAGTCCGATCTCCCTCAACCTTTCCTTGTACGACATTCCCCTGAGCTCTGGGACTAGCCTTGTTGCAAACCTTTGTACTTTCTCTAACTTCTTGACGTGCTTGACCAGGTGTGGGTTCCAGACTGGTGCTCCATACTCCAGTATGGGTCTAACGTACACAGTGTACAGTGTCTTCAACGATTCCTTATTAAGGTATCGGAACGCTATTCTCAGGTTTGCCAGGCGCCCGTATGCTGCAGCAGTTATTTGGTTGATGTGTGCCTCCGGTGATGTGCTCGGTGTTATGGTCACCCCAAGGTCTTTCTCTCTGAGTGAGGTCTGTAGTCTTTGTCCACCTAGCCTATACTCTGTCTGCGGTCTTCTTTGCCCCTCCCCAATCTTCATGACTTTGCATTTGGCTGGATTGAATTCGAGAAGCCAGTTACTGGATCACATGTCCAGCCTGTCCAGGTCTCTTTGCAGTCCTGCCTCATCCTCATCCGATTTAATTCTTCTCATCAACTTCACGTCATCTGCGAATAGGGACACTTCAGAGTCTATTCCTTCCATCATGTCGTTCACATATATAAAAAATAGCACTGGTCCTAGAACTGACCCCTGTGGGACCCCGCTCGTCACAGGCGCCCACTGTGATACCTCTTCACGTACCATGACTCGTTGCTGCCTCCCTGTCAGGTATTCCCTGATCCATTGCAGAGCCCTCCCTGTTACATGCTCCTGATCCTCCAGCTTCTGCACTAATCTCTTGTGGGGAACTGTGTCAAAGGCCTTCCTGCAGTCTAGGAAAACGCAATCTACCCACCCCTCTCTCTCGTGTCTTACTTCTGTTACCTTGTCATAAAACTCCAGGAGGTTTGTGATACAAGATTTGCCTTCCATGAACCCATGCTGGTTTTCATTTATAATCTGTTCCTTTCCAGGTGTTCGACCACTCTCCTCCTGATAATCTTCTCCATGACTTTGCACACAATACATGTCAGAGACACAGGTCTGTAGTTTAGTGCCTCGTTTCTGTTTCCTTTCTTAAATATGGGGACTACATTAGCTGTCTTCCATTTCTCAGGTAGTTGCCCAGTTTCAAGGGATGTGTTGAAGATTGTGGTTAGAGGCACGCACAGCATCTCTGCTCCTTCTCTAAGGACCCATGGGGATATGTTGTCCGGTCCCATCGCCTTTGAGGTGTCAAGGCCACTTAGGAGCTTCTTCACCTCCTTCTCAGTTGTTCGTATGTCATCCAACACTTGTTGGTATATTCCCTCTTGATGTTCCCTTTTGTGCTGTCTTCCCACAGCCCCTCCTGTCTCTACTGTGAAAACTTCCTTAAATCTCCTGTTCAGCTCCTCACATGCCTCCTGATCATTTCTTGTGAGTTCTCCACCTTCTGTCCTTAATCTGATCACCTGGTCTTTGACTGTCTTCCTCCTGATGTGGCTATACAACAGTTTCGGGTCAGTCTTGATTCTCGATGCTATGTCATTTTCATACTGTCGCTGGGCCTCCCTCCTTACCTGTGCATACTCATTCCTGGCTCTGCGACTGATCTCCCTATTTTCGTGTGTTTTCTGCCTTCTGTACTTTTTCCATTCTCTATTGCACTTTGTTTTTTGCCTCCTTACACCGTCGGGTAAACCAGGGGCTCGTTCTGGTCTTCCCGTTGTTACTGTTGCCCTTGGGAATAAACCTTTCCACTGCCTCCTTGCATTTTGTTGTTACATATTCCATCATTTCATTTACTGGCTTTCCTGCCAGTTCTCTGTCCCACTGGACCTCCCGCAGGAAGTTCTTCAACCCTATGTAGTCCCCTCTTTTATAGTCAGGCTTTTCCCATTCAACTCCTGTTATTCTCTCCACTTTCAGCTCTACTATGTATTCAAAGCACAGAACCACATGGTCGCTAGCTCCTAGGGGACTCTCATACTTGATGTCCTCAATGTCTGAGCTGCCCAGGGTGAACACAAGGTCCAATCTTGCTGGTTCATCCTCCCCTCTCACTCTGGTAGTGTCCTTAACATGTTGGTGCATGAGGTTTTCCAGCACCACGTCCAACATCTTGGCTCTCCATGTTTCGGGACCCCCATGTGGCTCCAGGTTTTCCCAGTCAATCTCCCTGTGGTTGAAATCCCCCATAACCAGCAACTTTGCTCTGCTGGAGTGAGCTCTTCTTGCCACCTCAGCAAGTGTGTCCACCATTGCTCTGTTGCTCTCTTCATATTCCTCTCTTGGCCTCCTGCAGTTCTGTGGTGGATTATACATCACTGCAATGACCACTTTGTGTGTGTGTGTGTGTGTGTGTGTGTGTGTGGTGTGTGTGTGTGTACTCACCTATTTGTACTCATTTATTTGTGGTTGCAGGGGTTGAGTCCTAACTCCTGGCCTCTTCACCGGTTGCTACTGGGTCCTCTCTCTCCTCGCTCCATGAGCTTTATCATACCTCGTCTTAAAACTATGTATGGTTCCTGCCTCCACTACATCACTTTCTAGGCTATTCCACTGCCTGATAACTCTATGACTGAAGAAATACTTCCTAATATCTCTCTGACTCATCTGTGTCTTCAACTTCCAATTGTGACCTCTTGTTTCTGTGTGTGTGTGTGTGTGTGTGTGTGTGTGTGTGTGTGTGTGTGTGTGTGTGTGTGTGTGTGTGTGTGTGTGTGTGTGTGTGTGTGTGTGTGGTGTGGGTTGTGTGTGGTGCAGTTGGGTGTGTAAGCGTAAATGTGTGTAACTAAGTCTATACAATCATGGTGCTTTGAATTAATGTAAAGAAAAAAATCATGGTGCAGTAGTGAAAAAAGCCATTGGGTCTATCAGTTGACTGTCTATTGCAGTAGAGATAGCTTACATTTTTGTATTAACTCAAGTGTATTGTGAAAATTAACTTCCATCTGAAATGTTAACACACATTGTTTCTTGTATAAAACAAATCTTGAATCGATATAAAAATTTATGTGGCATTATAATAATAATAATATCTTTATTTCTACAAGTACATGTACAAGGTATACAGACCATAGCTGACATCAATGACATACTACTATATAGAAAGCTACTTGTTTTGCAGAGCATTTCAGGCAAATTAGGTCAGTTTTGTCCCAGGATACAACCCACACCAGTCGACTAACACCCAGGTACCTATTTTACTGATGGTTGAACATGGACAACAGGTGTAAGGAAACACGTCCAATGTTTCCACCTGTGTCGGGAATTAAGCAATCTTTGAATAAATGGAGAGAAATGGTTCCAAATACTAACCATAATGTAAACATAGCTGCTAGGTAATGCGATCTTTTATGGAAAATGTTTTGTCCATGCATTGGTCTTTATCAAGTCACAGAGAAACCTGGATGAGCATATACTGTAGAACCCCTGTATCCATGGATTCGGTTTTCGTGGTTTCAGTTATCAGCCCGAAAATAACTCTTGATGCTACTTAATAATGGCACCAATTTGCAAAAGTAGTGATGCTAACAGTTCTTCAAAGCCTAAGAGAAGTCGTGAAGTGCTTCCCATCGGTGAAAAACTGCTAATTCTCCACTTGTGCCTAATTTATCAATTAAACTTTATCATAGGTATGGAACGATAAACGACATATATAGGGTTTGCTACTATCCTCTGTTTTGGGTATCCACAGCGAGTCTTGGAACATATCCCGCATGGATATGGGGAGGCTACTGTGTGCGTGTGTGTATGTGTGTATATATATACACAGTGGTACCTCTGGATACGAACTTAATTCGTTCCAGAAGGCTGTTCGAGTGCCAATACCGAATGAATTTGTTCACATAAGGAATACTGTAGATTAGATTAATCAGTTTCAGAACCCCAAAAATACACTTACATAATTGTTCGACTTTTGAGCTGCTTGTATCCCGAGGTACCACTGTATGTATGTATATATATATTGTTTCAACAAACTGGCCGTATCCCATCAAAGCAGGGTGGCCCAAAAAGAAAAACAAAAATTTCTCTTCAACTTTAGTAATGTATACAGGATAAGGGGTTACTGTTCCCTTGCTCCTGTCATTTTAGTCGTCTCTTACAACACGCTTGGCTTATGGAGGAAGAATATATATGTATATATATTTTGTTTTTCAACAAGTCGGCCATCTCCCACTGAGGCAGGGTGGCCCAAAAAGAAAGAAAATCCCCAAAAAGAAAATACTTTCATCATCATTCAACACTTTCACCTCACACATAATCACTGTTTTTGTTGAGGTACTCAGAATACAACAGTTTAGAAGTATAAAGATACACAACATATCCCTCCACACTGCCAATATCCCAAACCCCTCCTTTAAAGTGCACGCATTGTACTTCCCTTTTCCAGGACTCAAGTCCGGATATATAAAATAACCGGTTTCCCTGAATCACTCCAACAGCTCGTCAGGTCCCAAATACCATTCATCTCCATTCACTCCCAACTACACTTTAGTGAACACCCCCTCCTCTCTTCATTCAATAAATCATGGCTCCACTGTAGCTAATAAAGCCCCACTTGGTGAAATATGCAATAAAGTAACTTGCCTGCTTAAAGTTAGGTATTACTGATTTATAACATCAACATGATCAAAAACACATTTCAGCAATAACGATACCTAGGTGTTGTACATGTGCCCTGTTCATTAAGAGAAAGTATCTTCGAGATGTCCAACTGCACTTTATTTTTCTGTTTGCTAGGGATGGGACGATACCAAATTTTTTACTGATACCAATACTGTTTGTCAGTTTTAGCCTGATACAGATACTATCAAAATTAGCTGATATTGGTACTAATACTTATACTGTATTTAGGCAACACTGATACCATCAAAATAAATCGATACCCACCGATATTGGTACCAGTACTTATATTTGGGCAACGCTGATACCATCAAAATAAATCGATACCCACCGATATTGGTACCAGTACTTATATTTGGGCAACGCTGATACCATCAAAATAAATCGATACCCACCGATATTGGTACCAGTACTTATATTTGGGCAACGCTGATACCATCAAAATTAACCAATTCCCACTGATACCAATACTCCGGTACACCACTACTGTTTATAATGAAGTGATACCAGTGTGAAAGAATCTACATTTTGAAAGCATTTAACAAAGATGCAATGCAAGCAGGGCAAAGGAATGTGTTGTTTGTGAGTTTGAACCCATTCCACAGGGAAGAGAGATTTACCGATTTATTTACAATTTGCTTCCTCCCTCTTCAATGCTTGTACTCTAACAGCCATTTCTGAAGGCTCCCACTTTCAGCCCAGACTGAGTACTTAAATCAGAATGATTATGCCAGGATTCACGTTACAGAGAACAAAAAGACACAATAACGTGACTGGAACAATACACAAATCACCATTAACTACAGGCACTCCTTGGTTATGTTCTGACAAACTCATCGCAAGTTGAACTTGAATATGCGATAAGTAAATAACCACTTTCACTGAATAAATTAATCGGTAATTACTGTAACTAAATACCAGTATTGAAAATTGAATAAACGAATACAAGTTAGGGACTTGCCACCTTCATGCCGAGCAACTGAGTTTCATCTCGTAAGTACTAATTGCTTTTGCATCATTGTAAAGTTGAATATTGCATGCTGAAGCATTGTAAGTCAAGGAGCGCCTGTAGTCACACTTAGACCATTAACTAGTCATCTATGTATTTACTTCACAAGACAAGCCCACCTGTCACACTCACCCCTAACGTTAGCATACCTTCACCTTCTAGCGCTCCATCACCCACGTGTTTAGCATATTTTTTGAAAACAGTCAGCGCTGTATAACCCTTGTGGGTTTAATGCTTGGTTTTAATTATAATTTTGAGAGTATTACTGATATAACTATCAACAATATCCATTTGAGTTAATCTTTAGATAACAAATATTTATACATTTGAGTAAATCGGTGGAAATGATACTGTTAGTATGTATAATAATAATAAATTTATTCATGTTCCGCAGTATACAGGTCATGTACTTTACATGTAATAAAATAGCTACGCACAAAATAAAGCCACTAACATGCGATGCATTTCAGGCAGACTAATCCTAATGCTTCAAGAACTACTTAGAATAGACATAGGTTATATCAAGGCTAGATTTTTACTGAATTTGAAGCTGGGTTTACCTTTGGTCATGTTACAAATGCATTTATAGTTTATGTGTTCATAAATTTTTGACCAGTACGGAGTCAAATGACTTAGTGTTAGCAATAAAACATAATATACAATGTAAATAACTTACTAATCTATCGAGTGGTTGGTTGAGTGTGTTTTCTTCAATTTTCAAAATTAGGACATTTTTATATAATTTTGTATTTTGTATGATGCTTTTGAAATTATTATTGTATACATTCTTTATAACCATGTCGGTTTTGTGTTAAATTTTTTTTGTTTTATATACATTTCTCAAGTTGATCAGTAAGTCACTTGTGCTATACTTATACAGTGGACCCCCGCTTAACGATCACCTCCAAATGCGACCAATTATGTAAGTGTATTTATGTAAGTGCGTGTGTACGTGTATGTTTGGGGGTCTGAAATGGACTAATCTACTTCACAATATTCCTTATGGGAAAAAATTCGGTCAGTAATGGCACCTGAACATACTACTGGGATGAAAAATGTTCGTTAACCGGGGGTCCACTGTACTAATAATAATAATAATAATAATAATAATAATAATAATAATAATAATACTCTTTATTTCTACAAGTAAATGATACAGTTTATACAGACTATAGCTGACATTGTTGCTATTCATTTGCTGCTTTTATTCTGCGGTGACATTATCCTTTTTATGCATTACAATCTTCAGATGGAAAATATATTTATAATAACTGTTGTGTACTTTTTTTTTTGGTAATTGTAAGATGCAAGACAAGGTGTCCCATAGCTCAATCGCTAGTGCACTTGGCTCACACACTGAGGTCTGGAGTTCGAATCCCCGGTACAGCTGGAAAACATAAGGACATGTTTCCATAAGACACCTGCTGTCCATGTTCACCCATCAGTATAAAATATTTACCTGGGTGTTAGTCGACTTGTGTGGGTCACATCCTGGGACAAAAACTGGCCTAGTTTGCCTGAAATGCTCAGCATATCAAGTGGCTTTCTATATAGTAGTATGTCATTGATGTCAGCTATGGTCTGTGTACCTTGTACATGTACTTGTAGAAATAAAGATATTTATTTATTTATTTAAGAAACATGCATAATATAAATGTATTAGGCTTTAATTTTGTGTCGAGTTAATACCTTAATTGCATTTTGCGTAAGTTTCCCCTCTCTCTCTCTCGGCAAATTTTCTTTTATGTATAAAGCTTTGGTTCTTAAAAAGGTTATTGAGTGTGAGAAGTATTACAATTTTGTGAGTATAATAAATTATATTATATATCCTATTTGAAGTACTTAGTGCTACTTCTGTTGAATCTATATATTGAAAACTTTTAACTGCATCTCGTTTTGATCTGAAATTGTCCTGTAGTCATACTTTTAGGATAACTGAAAGCAGTAGGATATATTGATGGGAAAGTACCAAACAGTGAAGGGTCATATGGAGCTTGGACAATGGGATGCAATCAAGTTTGATCCAAGGGAGGGGAGGGTGTTTTTAAGTCATTGGAGGAAGAGTCCACCAGCTTCAGGGCACCTCTCTTTCAGGGCACAAAATAACAAGTTAGTTGCCCAGGGTTTTGGGTCTGCCAAAAATGTATTCCCTTCACCGGCAGGGAGGAGCTGCCTGATACTAGTGAAGGGCTCATGATTCAAGGAATTGGAGCTACTCTCCCCTCAGATTAAATCTATACATCCCATTCTCCAGCTGCTGTATGACCTCTTTATAGATTTTTGGCACTCCTCTGGTAATTTACAGCTCTCTTATCAATCTCCTCTTGATAGTGCATTGTTTTTATACATGATTGAAAAAAAGTGCATCTGAAATGCATGTGACAAGGTCTCCATAATACTTGTCATTCAGGTTTGGAGCCTGGCCCAAGGCCGGGCTCCGGGAGTAGAAAAACTCAAAACTCACCAGAGGTATATCAAAGGTATATGGTTTCAAATTATTATTATTATAATCAAAAAGAAGCGCTAAGCCACAAGGGCTATACAGCGCTGCATATGGTTTCAAAACTCAGAGGTATATCAACGGTATACTGTTCCAATTTAATCTGCAAAACAATTGCTCTATACAGAATAGTTTTATAAGGGAGCTGACAATATAGTGTATTATAAAGGTGGTGAAGGAAGTTTTTCGTTAATTACGAGGTGAAGCTGTATGAGGTGAAGCTGTATGAGGTGAAGCTGTATGAGAGGTGTGTTGTACGAGAGCTTTATATTCATACAGAATAAACATACATACTTGTAGACTGATTACTTACTCACCTTACTCTTTATAGTTCAGTAGAAAAGATGAAGACCAAAAAGGCACAATACCATGACTGGAACAATAATCCGCACATAGTTCCTCATAACTAAATCTTTCATTCAGTAAATATTTTAACTTAAGACAACCGTCTTTTTCAAATTAAAATTGTTCAAGGACTCCAATAGAAATAAAACACTGCAACTGACTTTTTTGGGTTATCCTGGTGGGTAATTTACAATATGTATCACACAGAAATCACTACCAATGAAAACAAAAGACTGGACTGCAGTGGCGGCTCATGCGGGGGTGCTGAGGAACTACAGCACCCCCGCACAAACCGCCACTGCTGGGCAGGCAGTGCAACATCCCCCCAATGAAAAGCAGGGGCGCCATGAGACAACACAAAAAGTGTTAATTGCCCAAGACTGTTCAACTGCCTCCCAGCATGCATACCTGGAGAGAGTTCTGGGGGTCAACGCCCCCGCGGCCTGGTCTGTGACCAGGCCTCCTGGTGGATCAGAGCCTGATCAACCAGGCTGTTGCTGCTGGCTGCACGCAAACCAACGTACAAGCCACAGCCCGGCTGATCAGGAACTGACTTTAGGTGCTTGTCCAGTGCCAGCTTGAAGACTGCCAGGGGTCTGTTGGTAATCCCCCTTATGTGTGCTGGGAGGCAGTTGAACAGTCTCGGGCCCCTGACACTTATTGTATGGTCTCTTAACGTGCTAGTGACACCCCTGCTTTTCATTGGGGGGATGGTGCATCGTCTGCCAAGTCTTTTGCTTTCGTAGTGAGTGATTTTCGTGTGCAAGTTCGGTACTAGTCCCTCTAGGATTTTCCAGGTGTATATAATCATGTATCTCTCCCTCCTGCGTTCCAGGGAATACAGGTTTAGGAACCTCAAGCGCTCCCAGTAATTGAGGTGTTTTATCTCTGTTATGCGCGCCGTGAAAGTTCTCTGTACATTTTCTAGGTCGGCAATTTCACCTGCCTTGAAAGGTGCTGTTAGTGTGCAGCAATATTCCAGCCTAGATAAAACAAGTGACCTGAAGAGTGTCATCATGGGCTTGGCCTCCCTAGTTTTGAAGGTTCTCATTATCCATCCTGTCATTTTTCTAGCAGATGCGATTGATACAATGTTATGGTCCTTGAAGGTGATATCCTCCGACATGATCACTCCCAGGTCTTTGGCGTTGGTGTTTCGCTCTATTTTGTGGCCAGAATTTGTTTTGTACTCTGATGAAGATTTAATTTCCTCATGTTTACCATATCTGAGTAATTGAAATTTCTCATCGTTGAACTTCATATTGTTTTCTGCAGCCCACTGAAAGATTTGGTTGATGTCCGCCTGGAGCCTTGCAGTGTCTGCAATGGAAGACACTGTCATGCAGATTCGGGTGTCATCTGCAAAGGAAGACACGGTGCTGTGGCTGACATCCTTGTCTATGTCGGATATGAGGATGAGGAACAAGATGGGAGCGAGTACTGTGCCTTGTGGAACAGAGCTTTTCACCGTAGCTGCCTCAGACTTTACTCTGTTGACGACTACTCTCTGTGTTCTGTTAGTGAGGAAATTATAGATCCATCGACCGACTTTTCCTGTTATTCCTTTAGCACGCATTTTGTGCGCTATTATGCCATGGTCACACTTGTCGAAGGCTTTTGCAAAGTCTGTATATATTACATCTGCATTCTTTTTGTCTTCTAGTGCATTTAGGACCTTGTCGTAGTGATCCAATAGTTGAGACAGACAGGAGCGACCTGTTCTAAACCCATGTTGCCCTGGGTTGTGTAACTGATGGGTTTCTAGATGGGTGGTGATCTTGCTTCTTAGAACCCTTTCAAAGATTTTTATGATATGGGATGTTAGTGCTATTGGTCTGTAGTTCATTGCTGTTGCTTTACTGCCTCCTTTGTGGAGTGGGGCTATGTCTGTTGTTTTTAGTAACTGTGGGACGACCCCCGTGTCCATGCTCCCTCTCCATAGGATGGAAAAGGCTCGTGATAGGGGCTTCTTGCAGTTCTTGATGAACACAGAGTTCCATGAGTCTGGCCCTGGGGCAGAGTGCATGGGCATGTCATTTATCGCCTGTTCGAAGTCATTTGGCGTCAGGATAACATCGGATAGGCTTGTGTTAATCAAATTTTGTGGCTCTCTCATAAAAAATTCATTTTGATCTTCGACTCTCAGTCTGGTTAGCGGCTTGCTAAAAACTGAGTCATATTGGGACTTGAGTAGCTCACTCATTTCTTTGCTGTCATCTCATTTCCAGTTCCAGTCATTTCTCATTTTCAGATTCCAGACTGTCTTCAAGGGGGAGCTGGAAAGACACCTAAAATCAGTACCTGACCAGCCAGGCTCTGGTTTGCATGTTGGTTTACATGCAGCCAACAGTAACAACCTCACTGATCAGGCCTGATCCACCGCAATACCTGATCATGGAGCGAGCTAAGGGACCCTCGACTCCTGAAACACCCTCCAGGTTTTACTCCAAGTACACTTAGACTAATACCAGAGAGATGCCTGACTTTCCTCTACCACGACCCCAGACGGAGTAAACACTTCAGCATATCTTAAAAGACACTTCTATCTAGCAGCATGCAGAGTGAGTCAGTTTATTTAAGCACAGGTACACATGAGAACAATTATCATACATAGTTTAATATGCAATAAGATCACAAAAAAAAAAAAAACAGGTGATATCACAATATGCAGAACAACCACTGTGAAAAAATAGTGAACGTCCAAGTGCTTTCGTGATTTTTCACATTATTAAGGAGCTGTAAAAATAATAGAACAGCAGAAGGATATTGGCAGTTTGGAGGGATATGTTATGTATCTTTATATGTGTATGCTTCTAAACTGTGTATTCTGAGCACCTCTGCAAAAACAGTGATAATGTGCGAGTGTGGTGAAAGTGTTGAATGATGATGAAAGTATTTTCTTTTTGGGGATTTTCTTTCTTTTTTGGGTCACCCTGCCTCGGTGGGAGACGGCCGACTTGTTGAAAAAAAAAAAAAATATATATATATATATATATATATATATATATATATATATATATATATATATATATATATATATATATATATATATATATATATATATATATATATAAGTTAGCATATGAGAAGTTTTTACAAAGTAGAAGTGATGCAAGGAGGGAAGAGTATATGGAGAAAAAGAGAGAGGTTAAGAGAGTGGTGAAGCAATGTAAAAAGAGAGCAAATGAGAGAGTGGGTGAGATGTTATCAACAAATTTTGTTGAAAATAAGAAAAAGTTTTGGAGTGAGATTAACAAGTTAAGAAAGCCTAGAGAACAAATTGATTTGTCAGTTAAAAATAGGAGAGGAGAGTTATTAAATGGAGAGTTAGAGGTATTGGGAAGATGGAAGGAATATTTTGAGGAATTGTTAAATGTTGATGAAGATAGGGAAGCTGTGATTTCGTGTATAGGGCAAGGAGGAATAACATCTTGTAGGAGTGAGGAAGAGCCAGTTGTGAGTGTGGGGGAAGTTCGTGAGGCAGTAGGTAAAATGAAAGGGGGTAAGGCAGCCGGGATTGATGGGATAAAGATAGAAATGTTAAAAGCAGGTGGGGATATAGTTTTGGAGTGGTTGGTGCAATTATTTAATAAATGTATGGAAGAGGGTAAGGTACCTAGGGATTGGCAGAGAGCATGCATAGTTCCTTTGTATAAAGGCAAAGGGGATAAAAGAGAGTGCAAAAACTATAGGGGGATAAGTCTGTTGAGTGTACCTGGTAAAGTGTATGGTAGAGTTATAATTGAAAGAATTAAGAGTAAGACGGAGAATAGGATAGCAGATGAACAAGGAGGCTTTAGGAAAGGTAGGGGGTGTGTGGACCAGGTGTTTACAGTGAAACATATAAGTGAACAGTATTTAGATAAGGCTAAAGAGGTCTTTGTGGCATTTATGGATTTGGAAAAGGCGTATGACAGGGTGGATAGGGGGGCAATGTGGCAGATGTTGCAAGTGTATGGTGTAGGAGGTAGGTTACTGAAAGCAGTGAAGAGTTTTTACGAGGATAGTGAGGCTCAAGTTAGAGTATGTAGGAAAGAGGGAAATTTTTTCCCAGTAAAAGTAGGCCTTAGACAAGGATGTGTGATGTCACCGTGGTTGTTTAATATATTTATAGATGGGGTTGTAAGAGAAGTAAATGCGAGGGTCTTGGCAAGAGGCGTGGAGTTAAAAGATAAAGAATCACACACAAAGTGGGAGTTGTCACAGCTGCTCTTTGCCGATGACACTGTGCTCTTGGGAGATTCTGAAGAGAAGTTGCAGAGATTGGTGGATGAATTTGGTAGGGTGTGCAAAAGAAGAAAATTAAAGGTGAATACAGGAAAGAGTAAGGTTATGAGGATAACAAAAAGATTAGGTGATGAAAGATTGAATATCAGATTGGAGGGAGAGAGTATGGAGGAGGTGAACGTATTCAGATATTTGGGAGTGGACGTGTCAGCGGATGGGTCTATGAAAGATGAGGTGAATCATAGAATTGATGAGGGAAAAAGAGTGAGTGGTGCACTTAGGAGTCTGTGGAGACAAAGAACTTTGTCCTTGGAGGCAAAGAGGGGAATGTATGAGAGTATAGTTTTACCAACGCTCTTATATGGGTGTGAAGCGTGGGTGATGAATGTTGCAGCGAGGAGAAGGCTGGAGGCAGTGGAGATGTCATGTCTGAGGGCAATGTGTGGTGTGAATATAATGCAGAGAATTCGTAGTTTGGAAGTTAGGAGGAGGTGCGGGATTACCAAAACTGTTGTCCAGAGGGCTGAGGAAGGGTTGTTGAGGTGGTTCGGACATGTAGAGAGAATGGAGCGAAACAGAATGACTTCAAGAGTGTATCAGTCTGTAGTGGAAGGAAGGCGGGGTAGGGGTCGGCCTAGGAAGGGTTGGAGGGAGGGGGTAAAGGAGGTTTTGTGTGCGAGGGGCTTGGACTTCCAGCAGGCATGCGTGAGCGTGTTTGATAGGAGTGAATGGAGACAAATGGTTTTTAATACTTGACGTGCTGTTGGAGTGTGAGCAAAGTAACATTTATGAAGGGATTCAGGGAAACCGGCAGGCCGGACTTGAGTCCTGGAGATGGGAAGTACAGTGCCTGCACTCTGAAGGAGGGGTGTTAATGTTGCAGTTTAAAAACTGTAGTGTAAAGCACCCTTCTGGCAAGACAGTGATGGAGTGAATGATGGTGAAAGTTTTTCTTTTTCGGGCCACCCTGCCTTGGTGGGAATCGGCCGGTGTGATAATAAATATATATATATATATATATATATATATATATATATATATATATATATATATATAAATATATATATATGCACCACGTAGGAACAGAAGGGTATATACAGAGAAAGATTGCTGTCAGCAGAAGGATTCGAAGCCACTTCAGGGAAGGCTGGCAAAGTTCCCCTAAGTGACACTTTAAACCACTCAGCACAGATGCCTCAAAAGCTGGGCAGCCTGGTTTACAATCCATGTTTCTTCCCAGCCTGGGCACACCAGTGGGCCTCAAGAATGGTTTCAAGTTATTTCTTTCTCCTGGCATGGGTTCAAATCCTGCTGCTAACTGCAATTTCTCTCCCTCTATCTATCATGTGTACTCACCTAATTCACCTAATTGTGGTTGCAGGGGTCGAGATGCAGCTCCTGGCCCTGCCTTTTCACTGATCGCTACTAGGTCCTCTCTATCCCTGCCCCATGACCTTTATCATACCTCGTCTTAAAGCTATGTATGGTTGCTGCCTCCACTACATCACTTGCTAGACTGTTCCACTTCCTGACAACTCTATGACTAAAGAAATACTTCCTAACATCCCTGTGACTCATCTGAGTCTTCAACTTCCAATTATGTCCCCTTGTTTCTGTGTCCCATCTCTGGAACATCCTGTCTCCGTCCACCTTATCTATCCCACGCAGTATTTTGTATGTTGTTATCATGTCTCCCCTGACCCTCCTGTCCTCCAGTGTCATCAGGCCGATTTCCCTTAACCTTTCTTTGTAGGACATTTCCCTTAGCTCTGGGACTAGTCTTGTTACAAACCTTTGCACTTTTTCTAATTTCCTGACGTGCTTGACCAGGTGTGTATGTGTGCTAGTAACCCCTTTTCCTGTAAAGATTACTAAAAAGAATAAGAAGAAGAAAATTGTCAAAATGGGAAGTCTGAATGTGCGTGGATGTTGTGCAGATGATAAGAAAGAGATGATTGTGGATGTTATGAATGAGAAGAAGCTGGATGTCCTGGCTTTAAGTGAAACAAAGCTGAAGGGGGTGGGAGAGTTTCAACGGAGAGGAATAAATGGGATTAGGTCAGGGGTTTCAAATAGAGTTAGAGCTAAAGAAGGAGTAGCAATAATGTTGAAGGATAAGCTATGACAGGAAAAGAGGGACTACAAATGTATAAATTCAAGGATTATGTGGAGTAAAATAAAGATTGGATGTGAAAAGTGGGTTATAGTAAGCGTGTATGCACCTGGAGAAGAGAGAAGTGTAGAGGAGAGAGAGAGAGATTCTGGGAAATGTTGAGTGAATGCGTGGGGAGTTTTGAATCAAGTGTGAGAGTAATGGTGGTTGGGGATTTCAATGCTAAAGTGGGTAAAAATGTTATAGAGGGAGTAGTAGGTAAATTTGGGATGCCAGGGGTAAATGTAAATGGGGAGCCTTTAATTGAGCTATGTGTAGAAAGAGATTTGGTAATAAGTAATACATATTTTATGAAAAAGAGGATAAATAAATATACAAGGTATGATGTAGCACGTAATGAAAGTAGTTTATTAGATTATGTATTGGTGGATAAAAGGTTGATGGGTAGGCTCCAGGGTGTACATGTTTATAGAGGGGCAACTGATATATCGGATCATTATTTAGTTGTAGCTACAGTTAGAGTAAGAGGTAGATGGGAAAAGAGGAAGGTGGCAACAAGTAAGAGGGAGGTGAAAGTGTATAAACTAAGGGAGGAGGAAGTTCGGGCGAGATATAAGCGACTATTGGCAGAAAGGTGGGCTAGTGCATAGATGAGTAGTGGGGGGGTTGAAGAGGGTTGGAATAGCTTTAAAAATGCAGTATTAGAATGTGGGGCAGAAGTTTGTGGTTATAGGAGGGTGGGGGCAGGAGGAAAGAGGAGTGATTGGTGGAATGATGAAGTAAAGGGTGTGATAAAAGAGAAAAAGGTAGCTTACGAGAGGTTTTTACAAAGCAGAAGTGTTATAAGAAGAGCAGAGTATATGGAGAGTAAAAGAAAGGTGAAGAGAGTGGTGAGAGAGTGCAAAAGGAGAGCAGATGAAAGAGTGGGAGAGGCACTGTCAAGAAACTTTAATGAAAATAAGAAAAAAAATTGGAGTTAAACAAGTTAAGAAAGCCTAGGGAAAGTATGGATTTGTCAGTTAAATACAGAGTAGGGGAGTTAGTAGATGGGGAGAGGGAGGTATTAGGTAGATGGAGAGAATATTTTGAGGAACCTTTAAATGTTGAGGAAGAAAGGGAGGCGGTAATTTCATGCACTGGTCAGGGAGGTATACCATCTTTTAGGAGTGAAGAAGAGCAGAATGTAAGTGTGGTGGAGGTACATGAGGCATTACGTAGAATGAAAGAGGGTAAAGCAGCTGGAACTGATGGGATCATGACAGAAATGTTAAAAGCAGGGGGGTATATAGTGTTGGAGTGGTTGGTACTTTTGTTTAATAAATGTATGAAAGAGGGGAAGGTACCTAGGGATTGGCGGAGAGCATGTATAGTCCCTTTATATAAAGGGAAAGGGGAGAAAAGAGATAGTAAAAATTATAGAGGAATAAGTTTACTGAGTATACCAGGAAAAGTATACGGTAGGGTTATAATTGAAAGAATTAGAGGTTAGACAGAATGTAGAATTGCGGATGAGCAAGGAGGTTTCAGAGTGGGTAGGGGATGTGTAGATCAAGTGTTTACATTGAAGCATATATGTGAACAGTATTTAGATAAAGGTAGGGAAGTTTTTATTGCATTTATGGATTTAGAAAAGGCATATGATAGAGTGGATAGAGGAGCAATGTGGCAGATGTTGCAAGTATATGGAATAGGTGGTAAGTTACTAAATGCTGTAAAGAGCCTTTATGAGGATAGTGAGGCTCAGGTTAGGGTGTGTAGAAGAGAGGGAGAATACTTCCCGGTAAAAGTAGGTCTTAGACAGGGATGTGTAATGTCACCATGGTTGTTTAATATATTTATAGATGGGGTTGTAAAAGAAGTAAATGCTAGGGTGTTCGGGAGAGGGATGGGATTAAATTTTGGGGAATCAAATTCAAAATGGGAATTGACACAGTTACTTTTTGCTGATGATACTGTGCTTATGGGAGATTCTAAAGAAAAATTGCAAAGGTTAGTGGATGAGTTTGAGAATGTGTGTAAAGGTAGAAAGTTGAAAGTGAACATAGAAAAGAGTAAGGTGATGAGGGTATCAAATGATTTAGATAAAGAAAAATTGGATATCAAATTGGGGAGGAGGAGTATGGAAGAAGTGAATGTTTTCAGATACTTGGGAGTTGACGTGTCGGCGGATGGATTTATGAAGGATGAGGTTAATCATAGAATTGATGAGGGAAAAAAGGTGAGTGGTGCGTTGAGGTATATGTGGAGTCAAAAAACGTTATCTATGGAGGCAAAGAAGGGAATGTATGAAAGTATAGTAGTACCAACACTCTTATATGGATGTGAAGCTTGGGTGATAAATGCAGCAGCGAGGAGATGGTTGGAGGCAGTGGAGATGTCTTGTCTAAGGGCAATGTGTGGTGTAAATATTATGCAGAAAATTCGGAGTGTGGAAATTAGGAGAAGGTGTGGAGTTAATAAAAGCATTAGTCAGAGGGCAGAAGAGGGGTTGTTGAGGTGGTTTGGTCATTTAGAGAGAATGGATCAAAGTAGAATGACATGGAAAGCATATAAATCTATAGGGGAAGGAAGGAGGGGTAGGGGTCGTCCTCGAAAGGGTTGGAAAGAGGGGGTAAAGGAGGTTTTGTGGGCTAGGGGCTTGGATTTCCAGCAAGCGTGCATGAGCGTGTTAGATAGGAGTGAATGGAGGCGAATGATACTTGGGACCTGACGATCTGTTGGAGTGTGAGCAGGGTAATATTTAGTGAAGGGATTCAGGGAAACCGGTTATGTTCATATAGTCGGACTTGAGTCCTGGAAATGGGAAGTACAATGCCTGCACTTTAAAGGAGGGGTTTGGGATATTGGCAGTTTGGAGGGATATGTTGTGTATCTTTATACGTATATGCTTCTAAGCTGTTGTGTTCTTAGCACCTCTGCAAAAGCAGTGATAATGTGTGAGTGTGGTGAAAGTGTTGAATGATGATGAAAGTATTTTCTTTTTGGGGATTTTCTTTCTTTTTTGGGTCACCCTGCCTCGGTGGGAGACGGCCGACTTGTTGAAAAAAAAAAAAATATATATATATATATATATATATATATGTCGTGCCGAATATGTAAAACTGGTCAATTAGCAAGAACTCATTTAAAATTAAGTCCTTTCTAAAATTTTCTCTTGTACATTTAAAGATATATTTTTTTCATTAATGTTAATGTAAAAATTTAAAATTTTGCACCAAAAGAATCTTAGAAAACTTACCTAACCTTATTATAACACGAACAATTTATTTTAGCCTAACCCAACTAAATATATTTTAAATACGTTTACAATAATTTAATACTAAACAAACACAGTGAAATATATTTTTTTTCGTTAGGTTCAGAATGATTTTGGCGAAATTATTGCATACACAAATTTTCACTTGACCTATATGGCAAGATGAACGTTGCTATTTAAGCCAAGATCGCAAGTTCTGCCTATTCGGCACGACATATATATATATATATATATATATTATACACACACATGTAAAAATTTGTATATATTAGTGAGCATTGACATAAAAATGTGTTGGCAACTGGACGCTGGAAAGTGGAGTCCCGGGAGCATTAGCAAATATATATAAATTCAAATCCCATTAATGAACATCAAATTACTCTCGCTAATTTAATTTTAGGGGACGAGTTTTATATTAATATATAAACACTGTCAACACTCCACACTGGACATGAAACATCATCCGTGACGGAATCAAAAATCATAGCTAAAAATGGTTTGTTGGTGTGTACTCGCCTATTTGTACTCACTTATTTGTGGTTGCAGGGGTCGAGATATAGTTCCTGGGCCCGCCTCTTTACTGATAGCTACTAGGTTCTCTCTCCCCCTGCTCTATGAGCTTTATCATACCTTATCTTAAAACTATGTATGGTTCCTGCCTCCACTACATCACTTGCCAGACAACTCTGTGACCATAGAAATACTTCCTAACATCTCTTTGACTCATCTGAGGCTTCAGCTTCCATTTGTGACCCCTTGTGTCTGTGTCTCATCTCTGGAACATCCTGTCTCTGTCCACCTCAATTCCTCGCAGTATTTTGGATGTCGTTATCATGTCTCCTTTAATCCTTCTGTCCTCCAGTGTCGTCATGTAGAGTTACGTTAACCTCTCCTCGTAGGGACTAGTCATGTTGCAAACCTTTGCACTTTCCTAATTTCTTAATTTCCTTACGTGTGTGTGTGTGTGTGTGTGTGTGTGTGTTAGCCGCAATTTGCCAAGGCGAATTCCCTTCACTTTTAGGTGAGCATATTAATTCTGCCAAGAGCATATCTCTTAGCAGTCTGGTCTGAGACCGAGCCCCAGGGGCGATCATTCACGACCAGCAGTAACAGCCTGGTTGATCAGGTCCTGATCCACCATGAGGCCTGGTCACAGACCGGGCCGCGGGGGCGATCATTCACAGAACTATTAACACAACTCCAGTAGCTCAGTAGGAAGCGCACTCAGCTCACACACTGAATGTCCGTGGTTCGATTCCCGGTAAGAGTGGAATGCGTTTCCTTAAGACCTGCTGTTACTGTTCACCTAGCAGTAAGTAGGTACCTGGGTGTTAGCTGACTGGTGTGGGTCACATCCTGGGATTATTATTATTATTATTATTATGACTAAAAGTTAAACCTAAGTTACGGACAGTGTCTTCCAAGACACTGCTCTGCATATGACCGATGAGAAATTTCAGGGTACATTTCTATATAGTGTCACTGATGTCAGCTATGGTCTGTATAAGTTGCATCTAGCACCTACAGAAATAAAGATTATTATTATTATTATTATTATGATTATTATAAATGTATCTAGAAAGTTTTGATTTCTTAACGTTTGTTGAGGTACATAACAGTAAATGATAAAGCTGGCATACAAGCACCTTCATTCCGGATTGTGGCTCGTACGTCAGCCAGCAGCAACAGCCTGTTGATCATAGACAAGTAGGAATTTGGGACACCTAGGTCGCAAAAAATGTCCCCCTTCGATACCTACCACTGTCATTACCACAAGTTGCTTTGGACCTATTAATTAAATGAAATATACATACGCCAGGAATACTGGTAAATATATAAATTTGTGGACTGTATATTAAAAATAATAAATGGTTATATATATACACAATTACATAACAGAAGGAAAATATATCTTAATATCACTCACCAATTTGACTGGATATTAAGTTGTATCATACTCAGAAAAAACTTCACTAACTAAATTTATGAAAACACTGGCCAGAATTATACACAAATCTAGAGAGCTTATCTGAGGTTCCTGGAGCTGTCTTGTCCAGTCGTCTGATATTTCAAGTTATGCAGGAATGCATGTCCAACAATTTCGCCTCCTATTTGAGAGGTGTCAGCCCAATTTTAACCTCTAGAGCACAAAAATTCCTTCCCATTACACTAACGTTGTATCCCATTCAAAACCAAAATGGCGAGTCTCGTCTGTGCAGATGCAGGCTTTCCGTTTTCTATGACATAAATATTATTAAATACAGTATGGTCATCTATTTATATATAAATACTGAATTTCTGGAAAATACATACAGTATTTCCCACACTGCGGCCGGCCGGAGTTCGTTGCTAATTGATTCAAATTACTCCTTCCTTTAGTAGACGATTCCAGCCAGTTCTGGCTTGAGTGGCTGTTCTCCTAGTAGGTCTTACTACGATTTCATCTTCCGGCATCACTTGGTCTGCGTTATCTTCCATATTACTCGTGTCACTTTCCCTAAGATTTTCATTTACGTTTGATTGAACACCTAATTCCAAGGGAATCAATTAAGTAATTGTGCGTAAACTTTCCTGGCCACGACACAACACTTTGACATTCCTGACAACACCTTGTGTATCTGGGTACAATGTCAATACTTTGCCCAGAGGCCACAATGTTCGATGTTGTTCATTGTCAATTAACACAATGTCACCTGGTTGAATGGTCTGTCGATTTACTGCCTCTGTCGCACCATAAAAGTGTTCACGTAGTGTAAGAAGATATTCCTTATGCCACACATTAGACCAATGATCAATTACTTTAACATTTTAACTTTATTACACAACACTGCCGCATCATTGTAATCTTCATCACTTTCTTCCGGATTATCTCTATAGACAGGGGCAGCTTCCAATTTCCTTCCACATATTAGGTGAGAAGGTGTTAATACATCTGCATCAGGTGTATCACTCATGTACGAGAGAGGCCTATTATTTATACGATTTTCTGCCTCCACTAACACTGCACGGAATTCTTCCAAATTAATCCTCTTCCGGTGCCTATCAGTCTTTCGTACAGCCCCCCCTGCCAAGGGGCTCTAGGAGTAATAAATTTCTAGGTACACCCTCGCTGGGTTAACAGAGATTGAACATTATTACTATTATTTAATTCTATCAAGTGTTGAGCACCTGCTACAAAATTTGTGGCATTATCCGAAATCATCAACCACGGACAGGATCTCCTAGCTGCAAATTTTCGAAACAGCTGTATAAACTGTTCTGCAGACAAGTCCTGTGCCACTTCTAAATGAACTGCCCTAGTAGCAGTACAGGTGAACAAACATACACTTTTAGTGGAACACCATTTGACATACCTGTTAAAATTATTGGACCACTGTAGTCTACACCTGTTACAACAAATGGTTTCACTAATTGTACACGCTCCTTTGGCAGTGGTGGAGGACCTGGGTACATATAGGATCTGGCATCCACACGGCGATATATTACACAAGATTTAATCACCCTTTTTACACTTTGCCGTCCTTGTGGAATCCAGAAAGTTTCCCTAATACAATTTAAGGTATCTTGTACCCCACCATGCATTGCATTTTTATGGGCATTTAGAACAATCAGATTTGTTAGATGATGAGTTTTGGGCAGTAAGATAGGGTGTTTAGCATAATCACCCAATTCAGCATTTTGTAACTTACCTCTGCACCTAATTACACTGTTCTCTAAATACAGCCCCAATTTCTCTATTATGGAACCTTTCACAATTTTTCTTTCCATCATCAATTTAATCTCATTTCCATAGATTTCCCCCTGTACCCTCTTTATCCAATATTCAAGAGGATGTGAAAATTTATATGAAATATTCATCTTGTTTAGAAATTTAAACACCAATTTAGTTACATTGATTAGTTTGGGTAAAGAAGAATACCTATTTATATCAGTGGCTAAGGAAGGACAAACTATTGGAGCGGTGGTCACAGTAATTTCAACAGGAGCAATATACGCCTTTTGTACAGGCCAATTAGCTTTATTTACCAACCAGCTCGGTCCTTTAAACCATGATACAACATTTACAAACTTAGCATAAGGTAAACCTCGAGACAAGAAATCAGCTGGATTCTCCTCACCTGGTATATGATTAAATGTTAACATATGCTGACCCAAACTATTATACTTCTCTTGCATCTGATTAATTTCAGCGACTCTGTTTTGTACATACACAATTTTACTGTTTCCATTGTGAATCCATTGTAAGGATACCTCATTATCAGACCAAATTACAGTGTTGCTAATATTTACCTCCTGCAACTTATTTCTTATATAATTAGCTAATTTGACACCAACATAAATGGCTGTTAATATCAACTGAGGTAAAGTACGTGATTTAATTGGAGACACTTTAGCCTTAGACATAACAAGAGAAATAACACTATTACATTGAAGGTAAGCAACTGCTCCATATGCCAATTTTGAAGCATCACAAAAAATGTGGAGTACATTTTTCCCATTTGGATTGGCCACCTGGAGTGGGAACTCCAACATTGGAATTTTTTCATATTATTATTATAATCAAAAAGAAGCGCTAAGCCACAAGGGCTATACAGCGCTGCTGGGTAGGGAAGGAAGCGAGGGTATTGGATGGCAGAAGGGAGGAGGGATGATCAGTAGGTTACAGAAAACAGCTGGGCAGGGGATAGTACAGGGGTAGAGGGTAGCAAGAGATTGAAGTAGAAAGGGCTGAAGGTATCAGAATTTGTGAAGTAAGTCAGTTGTTGTCAAAAAGTCAATGAGAGAGTCTGGATGAAAAGTGGGTCCATCAGTGAGAAGGGAAGGTAAAGAGAGAGCAGCAGAGCGAAGACGACGATGGAGGTAAATTCTGCGTGCTCGTTGATAAAGTGGGCAGTCCAACAGAATGTGGCTGACTGATAATGGAACTTGGCAATTCTCACAGAGAGGAGCAGGGCGCCTCTCCATGAGATATCCATGAGTAAGACGAGTATGGCCAATGCGAAGACGGGAGAGAGTAGTCTCCCAACCTCGACACTGGTGATAAGAAGACGGCCAGTAACCTATACTCGGTTTAATAGATTGAAGTTTGTTGCCGAGCATAGTAGACCAACGTTGTTGCCAACGGGTGTGAAGTTGGGAAGATATTGCAGCAAAATAGTCCGTAAATGGAATACCTCTACATAAAAATGGTAGGTCATGTACTGCTGACCGCGCAGCAGTGTCTGCCTGTTCATTGCCCTGTACGTCAACAAAAAACAATGTGTTTATGCTTGGTAAAGATGCGGCATAGCCAAAGTTGGATACGGAGGACTAAGGGGTGAGGTGTATCAAATTTCTGTATAGCCTGTAAAGCACTATGGGAGTCTGAGACAACCACAAATGATGACACAGGCATAGATACAATATGGATAAGTGCTGTAAGGATGGCATACAATTCAGCAGTAAAAATACTAGCCGAAGATAGTAAATGCCCTTGTACGACGCTGTCTGGAAACACTGCTGCGAATCCTACGCCGTCAGAAGACTTAGAGCCATCTGTGTACACAGCAATTCCATGAGAATGAGAGTGAAAGTGGTCAAGAAAGAGAGAGCGGGAAGCGACCGTAGACAGTTGGGCTTTCGAGCAAGGGAGAGAGAAAGAGCAGACTCGAACAGCTGGAACTTCCCAGAGGGGTAGGGAAAAGTGAGATGCTACATGTACATAGAAAGGTGGTAATTGAAGAGAAGACAAGAACGAATGAAGGCGAAGAGAGAAGGGACGGAGTAAACAGGGGCGGCGAACAAATAAAGAATGTCTACTAATATCAGTGACCATTCTATAAATGGAAGGATTGCGGAGATCATGAGAGCGTACATAGTAGCGAAGGCAATGGGCATCACGGCGATCGGATAAGGATGGAACGTTCGCTTCTGCATAGAGGCTCTCGACAGGGGAAGAGCGAAAAGCACCAAGGCATAAACGTAATCCTTGGTGATGAATGGGGTTAAGGCTAGAGAGAGTAGCAGGAGATGCCGCTGAATAGATCTGGTCACCATAATCAAGTTTCGATAAAATAAGGGTGGAATGTAGGCGAAGGAGGGTTCGACGATCAGCTCCCCATGAAAGATGAGCAAGGGTTTTAAGAAGGTTCAGCCGGCTGTGACAAGTTGCCTTCAGAGAGGTAATGTGAGGTTTCCAGGATAACCTACGATCAAAGAGGAGGCCCAGAAACTTGACTGTATCACGTTCAGGGATACGGGAGCCATAGAGGTACAAAGGATGATCGGAGATGACAGAGCGTCTAGTGAAAGTAATTTGGTGGGTTTTAGTGCTGGAAAATTTAAACCCACGTGTGGTGGCCCAATTGGAAACACGGTCGACTGCATGCTGGAGAGAAACTGTAATAAGGTGACAGTCAGCGCCTGCACAGGCAATAGCGAAGTCATCAACATAGAGTGATGACCAAATATTTGATGGAAGACTAGAGGCCAAATCATTAATAGCAAGGAGAAAAAGTGTTGTGCTCAGAACACATCCCTGGGGGACACCTTCAGCTTGGATAAAGTCCGGGGAGAGCACATTATTAACCCGAACACGGAAATGCCTGTCAGTTAAAAAGTTCTTAAGGAAGGATGGAAGATTGCCTCGAAGGCCTAAGGAGTGGGCTTGGGCTAAAATATACCTCCAAGTTGTGTCATATGCCTTCTCAAGGTCAAAAAATATGGCAATAGCTGAGTGGTTATTCGCAAAGGCGTTACGAACATACGTATCCAAGCGTAGTAAGGGGTCTATGGTAGAACGTCCCTTATGAAAGCCATATTGACGAGTGGAGAGACTGTTGTGTGTCTCTAAATACCACACTAAACGTCTATTTACTAGGCGTTCCATCACTTTGCAAACTGCACTGGTAAGAGCAATGGGACGATAGTGGGAGGTTTCATGTCCCGTAGTGCCTGGTTTGCGAAAAGGGAGAACAATGGCGGATTTCCACAGCTGTGGAAGAACTCCTTGTGACCAAAGAAGATTGTAAAGGCGTAATAGGACTGCACGAGCTGACTGATGTAAATGTTGTAGCATACGAATATGAATGTCGTCGGGCCCAGCTGCCGATGATCGGCAAGCTGAGAGTGTTACCTCCAGTTCTTGAAGTGTAAAACGGCACATTATACTGCTCTTCTCTGAGAGAAGAAAAGTCCAAGGGTGCTAACTCTCTGGCAGGCTTTGAGGAAAGAAATGAGGGGCATAGATGGAGTCCCTGAGAAATACAGACCAGATGATTGCCAATTTCATTGGCAACATCTAGTGGGTTTGTTATATCAACACCGGCAACCCGCAGAACAGGAGCCGGGTCAGGAGAATATTTACCACTCAGTTTTCGTACTTTTTTCCAGACTGCACTCATAGAGGAAGCTGAGGTGATGGTGGAGACAATCTCGCCAGCAAGTGCGTTTAGCGTCACGGATGACACGTCGAGCGATCGCACGCTTCTGCTTAAAATCAAGAAGTCTCTCTGTGGTTCTATTGTACCGGTACCTGCCCCATGCAGTGCGTTTCAAACGTACTGCACGAGCACAAGCAGGAGACCACCAAGGCACGCATTTCTGAGAATGCCTGCCCGAAGTTTGGGGTATAGAATGAGAAGCTGCGGTTAAAACGGAGGACGAGAAGAGGTGTAAAAGCTCATCGATGGAGGACGAAGAAGGAACCTCTCTAAAAACAGTTAGGTGTGAGTAAAGGTTCCAATTTGCCTGATCAAATTGCCAGCGTGGGATGCGAAGAGGTGGTGAATATGAAGGGGGAGTAAGAATGATTGGGAAATGATTGCTGTCATGTAAGTCCGGAAGAACAGACCAAGTGAAGTCTAATGTGGCGGAGGAAGAGCAGACTGAGAGATAGATGCAAGAGAGAGTGTGAGTCCGAGGATCAAAATGGGTGTGAGTACCTGTATTTAAAACATGGAGGGGGTGGGTGGCAAGAAAAGCCTCTAACTGAATGCCACGGGAATCACAGTGAGACCCCCCCCCCAGAGGAAATGGTGGGCATTAAAATCACCAAGTAACAGAATCGGTGGTGGTAATGACGAAACAAGAAAGGCAATATCCGGAATAGATAATGCCCGAGAAGGAGAGAGATATAAAGAACAGAGCGTATACCACCTATGCAAGTGGATACGGGCTGCTGTGTAATGCAGCGAAGTACGAACAAATAGCTGATGGAACGGAATATCAGTGCGTAGAAGAAGGGCACTTTCATTAAAGGTCCCATCAGGAAAAGGATCTGAAGAATACAATAAATTATAGCCTGAGATGGGAGAGATAACAGCAGAGTGTAATTTTGGTTCCTGTAAGCAAACACCAACAGGGGAAAACTGGGAGAGTAACATCTGAAGCTCACCCCGATTACCCCTGAGGCCGCGTATATTCCACTGTAAATAGGCCATGATTGGCAATGATAAAGATACCTGAAATCCGCAGGTAAGGGTTCCTACGGACTAGAGTGGTTAGAAAAGTCCACATGCGGAGGCAGTGGAAAACGTTCAAACAGCGAGGGAACGGTGCACTGTGAAGAAAGGAGTTGTGCAGATGGAGTAGAGGAGAGAGAAGGAGCGGAGGGTGGATCAGTGTCCATTGATGGTTTGGTCTCGGCAATATATTCAGAGATTGCTTCAAGTGTTTCAGAATTCAGAGACATCGTATGGGAGACAATATTGCAAATGGTAGGGGGAGGATGAGTAAAGATTGGAACTGTAATGGACTGTACCAAGGTAGGGGGGAGGGGCGAAAGGGTGGAGGGAACTGGAGAAGCATGGAAGGGGACAGAAGAGGCAGAAACCTGGGAGGTGGCAGAAGAGGAAGAAACTTGGGAGGGAACAGGGGAGGAAGGTAGAGTACGAGGAGGAGGGTGAACCTCTACTCTTGTAACAGAGCCAGTGAGAGGGGGAGAACCAGGTACAGAGACAGGGAAGGGAAAATGAGGAGGTGGAAGATGGGTAGGAGGTGTTAACGGACCTTTTTTTGACTTTTGAGAAGTAGAGGGACGATTGGGAGGAGGTGTCATACGAGATCTCGTCGCTACTGAGGCTTGTGAGAGAGAACACGAAGAAGCGAGATCAGACTGAGACGTTGAAGTAGGGACGTCTGAGCCGAGGACAGCAAAAGAATTAGCTACAGGAGTGACTATGGGAGAGGTAACCACAAAGGTGGGTGCAGAAGATGGGATACCAGAAGTGGGGGGACGTTTTGAAACACGGGAATAAGAAACACGAGGTAGTCTCCCCTGGAGGCGGAGATGAGAAACTGCCATGGCATAAGGGAGACTTTCTGCCTCTTTGAGGTAACGGATTTCCCGCTCGTTTAAGTAGACTTGACAACGGCGAGAGTACAAAGGGTGAGCCTCATGACAATTAAGGCAAGAGGGAGGTCGATTGCAAGACGTATTAGAATGGTCATCGGCACCACAGACTGGGCATTCGGCGATAGATCTGCAATATTTCGCTGGATGGCCAATTCGCCAGCAATTTCTACACTGTTGCGGTGTAGGGATCACCTTTCGAACTTGTAACCGATGTCCTGCTACATAAACTGAGGATGAGAGTTCACGGCTGTCAAAAGTTAAACGAGCCACATTGCTAGGGTATCGTCTCCGCCCATGGGCAGGAAGAACGTAAGTGTCTACCTTGAGGATTGGGAGATCTTGGAGTTCCAGCTGTTCAAGAATGTCAGTGCCACATGTCTGGAAATTTTGTTAAACTATGGTATGGGGCAGAATGACGGTACCACTACAAGAATTGAGGGAATGATGTTTTTCAATAGTGACAGGAACAGTATCGATATGGGAAAGACGAGAAAGCTCATGAGCCTGGGTAGCATTCTGTATGGTGATGATGCACGTACCGCTCTTAAGAGCATGAAAAGAAATATCTTTACCAACATGGCATAGGAGTGCCTTGCCAATACTGTGGTCAGAAAGATAGGCAGTAGAGGAAGTCGGTCGTAAAGTGAAGAATTTAGTCCATTGTGCAGTCTGAAACTGAGCGTGGAAAGGTAGTGAAGGACGTGTCGATCTTTTCTGAGAAGAACGAGAAGGTGGAGAAGTATCATCAGCAGGTAATTGTCGTTGGCGTTTAGGCGTGGGACCAAAGTTGGTCTGACGTGAAACGGGTCGGCGATTCGAAAATTGCCGCACCGTAGAGGGAGAGGCCGGAAGCATAGTCAGAAGAGAGTGAAGGTCAGATAAATCGAAGGAGTCAGTCGAGGCCTCAGTACCTGAAGCGGGTGAGGAAACAGCACCGGCAAGAGGTACAGAGGCATGAGGAGTGTCTGAAGAGTGGTCCAAAGACGAGGCGGGGTCAAAACGGGGTGCGGTATCAAGAAGGGGCCCGGGGGTAGCAGGTTCATGGACTAGGGCTGCCATGATTAGGTTACTTCTTTCTTTTTGTTTTTAAGAAAACAAAAGAAAGAAGAAAAGAAAATAAAAATAAAAAAAAGAATAAAAAAAGGGGGGACCTGGGAGGGATAGTTCCTAGGAGGAATGAAAGGGCCAGAAATCTCCCTCCGCGCCCAAGAGGACCTCAGCACCGCAAGCAGCACAGATGCAGCATGGAACCCGTGCCATACCCTACCCATCATGCCAGTAAACGGGCAATCCGGGATAGCAACCTCACATCTGCCGAGCTACCTCGGTGGACAAAAGAGAGGGGGGCCGGAAATCCACCACAAAGCATACCTCCTTCGGCCACCACCCCCGGAATCCGAAAGGTGGCTTCCAGAGATACACCCGTCGCCCGAGAGACACCCAAAGCCACCCTCCGGGATACCGGAGAGGGGTCGGGACATCCCCAGGCAATCCAGATTCCACAGCAAACTACGCCACCGCCAAGAACCTCAACGGAATGGGATGGACCCCGGTACCCTTTCCCCTACCTAGGAACTAGCGTGCCTGTGGAAAAAAAAAAAAAACCCAAAGGCCAAAAAGGAAGGGCAAAAGGGAGGGGGGGGGAGGAGGAGGAGGAAAGGAAAAAGGGGAGGATGGGGAGGATGAGATAGGGAACGGGGGATGAGATAGGGAACGGGAGGAAGGAGACCGACAGGTCTAATTCCTCAGACCAAGAGCCTCTTCACCACGCCAAGGAGCCCCCCTTGAAGAGGAATTTTTTCATAATCACCAATTAATTCATCCCACCTGTTAATGAATTCCTCAGGTAGAATTTCATCCCAAGCACATTTAAGTTTCCATGCTTCCTGAATTAATAATTTCCCTCTTATAGTAAGGGGTGACACTAAACCTAGTGGATCAAAACACTTGGAAACTTCAGCAAGCAAAACTCTCTTAGTTAATTTGTTGGGCATACTGTAATTATTAGGTTTTAACATTAACAAATCTCTCTAAGTATCCCAAGTTAAACCCAATACATTAGTACATTTTGGCACTTCATCTCCAGGGTAATCTTTACTTATTTTGTCCTTTAATTTGGACGAATTACTATTCCATTCCCTCAGATTATTATTATTATAATCAAGGGGGAAGCGCTAAACCCGGAGGATTATACAGCGCCTGGGGGGGGGGATGTGGAAGGCATTCAGGCTTAATTCGGGGAACTGGAGCACAGATCCAATTCCCTAAATCAAGAGCCCCTCACCAACATCAAGGAACCTTCCTTGAGGGGCCATTCCCTCAGAGGCATATTTGCACTTTGCATTATTTTATTAGCCTCTCCATAAGTCATTAACAGTTCCTCTTCAGTTGACGTCACACCCAGGAAATTGTCCACATAAAATTGTTTGCTCATTACTTTACTCAATGGATTTTCCATACGTTTAAGGTGTGCATTTATCGTCGCTTGAAGAAGGAACGGACTGTATGTAGCACCAAATAATACGCTCCTAAAGCGAAAGGTTTTCAGAGGGCTAAGTGGGTCACTAGGATTCTCAGGCCATAAGAAGCGGGTACAATCCCGGTCAGCCTCTTGTAAACCCACTGTTAGGAAAGCTTTACTTATGTCAGCCTTAAAGGCATAATTCTTTACTCTGAAATTTAATAAGATATCTCCTAATTTTTCCGTCAACGACGGACCTGTCATCAAACAGTCATTTAAACTAGGTACATTTTTGTTACTGCTGGCACTACAATTAAACACAATCCTCAAAGGAGTGGTCTTAGAATCCTTCTTCACTCCGTGATGTGGCAAACAGTGACCATAAATTTTGGCTTGCTCAGGAGGTACCTCTTCTTTAAATTTATTAATTAACTGCTCAGCAATTATATCATTATATGCAGTTAACAATTCTGGTGTCTTACTCAGTTCGCGGAGCCGAGTCTTTAATTGTCCATATGCCATTCTGTAATTAGTTGGCAATTCTGGGTGATTCAGTCTCCACGGAAGTCGTACCCAGTATTGTCCAGATTCAAATTTTACATCTTTCAGGTACTGCTCCTGAGTAAAAGAATCGTCTGGACTTTCTTCATTTGCATTTATTCCAATGCTGTCTAATTCTCACAATTTATGCACTGGCTCAACACCATCCTCTATGAAAGAATTATACTGGGGCACGACTTCATGAGTAAGACACACAGTTATGGTATTTGTAGTTTCCTCTAGTCATGAATTATTATTACGAGGAATCCTACCATACATTACATGGCCTCCTGCAGTCTTCAAAAGGGTGACACCACATTTCTTTACCATTCCCTTTACAAAGGAGGCATAAAAGTCACTATCAAAATATTTATTGGGCCTACAGAATCATCACTTACACCAGAAGGCGCTAAATTTACATTATGTGAAAGTCTTTCTGTAGCTTTACTAAGCCCTACTGTAGATATTTTCTCTGGAAGTCTATCTACAATTACTGCATTAACACGTTTTTTCTCATTGCCCAACCTGACAGTTACATAAACAGTGTCATACAATTGAGCTCTTTTATCCGAGAGAAAACCAGATAATTTTAGAGTTGTAGGATCTCCCATCTGTACTTTCATACCATCAAGACATTTACGTTTTATGAAAGTACGTTGGGATCCCTGGTCCAATAATGCAGTTACAATTTTTGATTTATGCCTTTTATCATCAATTTTTACCTGTAACACAGGTAAGGCTACTTCAGCAAAACCATCATTATTAACATTAGCAGAAATTTTTACATTAGATACTGTTGTGTCAGGATTGTCAACATTATCATATAGACCTTTACACATGACTATATGGTGTCTTCCTTTGTGACATTTATAACAGAAGTTTAATTTGGCATAACAATCCTTTACATTGTGATTACCTAAACATCTGATACATCTGTCAAGTTCCTCCAATCTTTCAACTTTATCATTCCATGAATTGTATGCATTGCAATTCTTAGATAAAATACAATCTCTCTTTTCTCTGACTGGTTTCTTATTAACTGGGCTACTCTTAGGAGAGTACTTATTCTTCTTACCTTGTGGAGAATCATTATTTCTGATTCTTGCTACTTGATATGCACCTATGCAACTCTTTTTAGGAAATGAATTTTGATTATTACTATTGGGATAATTTCTCCCTTTGTGAAACTTAACAGATACCTCAGAGTTATTATGTGTTGCATCTTTAAAATGAGTTAGTTGGCTGGTCTGCTACTGCACAATTAATTCCTGTAGACCTAGTCTTATTTCCTCCAGGCCAAAACAACCCTTGTGATATTTGTTCGAGAACCATTCAAGTGTTTTACAGCTTAATTTATTCTGTACCATGGCACTCAATAACCAGTCTGATTCCTTCAGATTATATTTATTACTTAAAGTTTTAAGAGTGCTCTCCAGTTTAACTCTAAATTGCTGTAAACCTTTGTAAGTGTGATCTGGGGATTTTAAATTAACAATAATATTCACTAGATCCAACCTACCTTGTTCTATATTACTATAAGTGACCTTCAACAAGTCAACTGCTTCCTTGTAAGAATCATCTACATTGGGAAAGGCTTGTATGAGTATGTGAGCATCCCCTCTTACCTGTCCTTTGAAGTAAAATAATTTAGTTACACAAGCTAGGTCACTCCTGTCATGCACAGCTGCCTTAAAAATTGACCAAAATTCCTCCCAGTTTTCTCCAGGATTAAACACAGGCAAACACAATTCTGGGAGTTTTGGCAAAGACATATTATTTGTTGGAGCAGACTGATTAACTGCCTGGTTTACACATTTTAATTTATTCAAGGCCTGACTTTTACAAGAAAGAATCTTTTCCTCTAATTCATAATACTGATTAATCATAACATCTAATTCAGTCTCATCTACACAGTTTACTAACAAATCTCCTTCATATTTGTTGTAATATAATTTGTATGAATCATATCTATTACCTAAAGCATCTGAATACAATTTTAAATCATCAGTATTCACAGTTTCTTGATTTATTAATTCCAAACATTTATTATATGCCTTGGTTACATGACTCTTTCTAGCTTGCAATGATGCTTTCTTTGCTCTATATTCCATATGTTTGTCTTCTATATTAATTTCCTCATTTTCATCCATGATGCAATGTATTAAATTCAACCCAATTAATAACACTGATTACAACTCACAACACTGACACAACCTACCTTTGAATAAATCCCAGCTACTTGAGCTCAGCAATTACATGTAAAAAATTATAACAAATTTTAAATGTACATTAATACAAACCTTTAGCCAAACTTGGCTTATCAAAATTAATATTACACAAAATATAAATCCTTGCCAGAATTTGGCATAGAAAAATTAATATTCCAGTAAACACATTAATATAATTAGTAACACTTAGCTTATCAACTACACATACACTGATATAAATCTTGGCCAGAATTGTCTTATCAAATTAATATTATACAAATACATTAATATAAATCCTATCCACTTTGGCTTTATAAAATTAATATTATACACATTAATATAATTAGTTACACTTGGCTTATCAACTACACATACACTGATATAAATCTTGGCCAGAATTGTCTTATCAAATTAATATTATACAAATACATTAATATAAATCCTATCCACTTTGGCTTTACAAAATTAATATTATACACATTAATATAATTAGTTACACTTGGCTTATCAACTACACATACACTGATATAAATCTTGGCCAGAATTGTCTTATCAAATTAATATTATACAAATGCATTAATATAAATCCTATCCACTTTGGCTTTGCAAAATTAATATTATACACATTAATATAATTAGTTACACTTGACTTACCAAATTAATATTGTAATAATTATAATTCATTACACATTAAGTAAATTTGTGAACTTAACATCCACCTCCTTCTGTTATTTCACATATAATTATTAAGTAATTAACTAATTAATGACTTCACTAATTACCTCCAATTCAAGAAGGATCAACGGGCATATTAAATGTGGAAAATTGCATTTATCTGAATGTAACTAATTATGTACATAACAGTAAATGATAACAAAGATTATTATTTATCAATGTTACATAGACAAGTAGGAATTTGGGACACCTAGATCGCAAAAAATGTCCCCCTTCGATACCTACCACTGTCATAACCACCTATTAATTAAATGAAATATACATACACCAGGAATACTGGTAAATATATAAATTTGTGGACTGTATATTAAAAATAATAAATGGTTCTATATATACACAATTACATAACAGAAGGAAAATATATCTTAATATCACTCACCAATTTGACTGGAGATTAATGTGTATCATACTCAGAAAAAACCTCACTAACTAAATTTATGAAAACACTGGCCAGAATTATACACAGATCTAGAGAGCTTATCTGAGGTTCCTGGAGCTGTCTTGTCCAGTCGTCTGACATCTCAAGTTATGCAGGAATGCATGTCCAACAATTTCGCCTCTTATTTGAGAGGTGTCAGCCCAATTTTAGCCTCTAGAGCACGAAAATTCCTTCCCATTACACTAACGTTTTATCCAATTCAAAACCAAGATGGCGAGTCTCGTCTGCACAGACGCAGGCTTTCCGTTTTCTATGACATAAATATTATTAAATACAGTATGGTCATCTATTTACATATAAATACTGAATTTCTGGAAAATATATACAGTATTTCCCACAGTTGAATAGTAGCACCTGAGACTGCTTTATGTGCAATTCTTGCCGTCGCATCCCGTTGCACCAACGAGCCTGGCACAGCAATACACTTCACTAGTACAGCTCCTGGCTACCAATAACAGCCCTCATCAGATAGCAGCCAAGCATGCCTCCGACACCTGCTTCAGCTGTCAGAAACACCAGCAGCAGCAGTTATTGAGAGATTCTCGTGTTGATGGAACAGAGATAAATACCACTGGCTGTTGTAAGATCTGTCTGTCTGTCTGTCTGTCTGTCTGTCTCTCTCTCTCTCTCTCTCACTCATCCCAGTGTTTGCCAGTGGTATAGATTGTGTGTTTTGATGATTCATTGTGATTCCAGTGGAAAAAATCACAGCACAGGAATGTGATCTCCCTACAACAGTGAAAACTATACACAATTCTTCCCAACCCAGCTTCAGATCATCGATATTTTTTGGTTTTCAGAGATTCAGAGGCGAGTATATTACTTCTGTGTACTTGCAGTGCTGTTATATGCCTCGGTAATAGATACCTACAAATTGGTATAGAAAGACACTTAAGCAAACCCTAAGACATATTGTTCCGACCCTGGGACCCTAATCAAGGTCCCAGGACCGAAAGTCTGTCTACGTCTATGCTAGACCACACTGTTCCTCTACTATAAAATCAATTGGAATGACAAGAACCACTATGAATAATGTCGACCCACTAATAATAACCGTAATTTTTAAAGGGGTGGAGTGGTAAGCCAGTGGAAAGTCTCTCTCAGATTACCGAAAGCTCCAGCTGTGGGTCATCGTGTATATAAGACCCGCGTCAGGAAACACTTGTCCTGTTTCCTGACAAACCTTACCTAACCTGTCGACCAATTCTTACAAAATGCTGCTATTGATAAGAACATAACACTGTTCAACAACACTGTTCAACATAACACTGTTCAGTACAAGACTGTTCAACATAACACTGTACAACATAACACTGTTCAACATAACACTGTTCAACATAACACTGTTCAACATAACACTGTTCAATATAACACTGTTCAATATAACACTGTTCAACATAACACTGTTCAACATAACACTGTTCAGTACAAGACTGTTCAACATAACACTGTTCAACATAACACTGTTCAACATAACACTGTTCAATATAACACTGTTCAACATAACACTGTTCAGTACAAGACTGTTCAACATAACACTATTCAACATAACACTGTTCAACATAACACTGATGAACATAACACTGTTCAACATAACACTGTTCAATATAACACTGTTCAACATAACACTGTTCAATATAACACTGTTCAACATAACACTGTTCAACATAACACTGTTCAACATAACACTGTTCAACATAACACTGTTCAACATAACACTGTTCAGTACAAGACTGTTGAACATAACACTGATGAACATAACACTGTTCAACATAACACTGTTCAGTACAAGACTGTTCAACATAACACTGTTCAATATAACACTGTTCAATATAACACTGTTCAACATAACACTGTTCAACATAACACTGTTCAACATAACACTGTTCAACATAACACTGATGAACATAACACTGTTCAACATAACACTGTTCAACATAACACTGTTCAACATAACACTGATGAACATAACACTGTTCAACATAACACTGTTCAACATAACACTGTTCAACATAACACTGATGAACATAACACTGTTCAACATAACACTGATGAACATAACACTGATGAACATAACACTGTTCAACATAACACTGTTCAACATAACACTGTTCAACATAACACTGTTCAACATAACACTGTTCAACATAACACTGTTCAACATAACACTGTTCAACATAACACTGTTCAACATAACACTGTTCAACATAACACTGTTCAACATAACACTGTTCAACATAACACTGTTCAACATAACACTGTTCAACATAACACTGTTCAATATAACACTGTTCAACATAACACTGTTCAACATAACACTGTTCAACATAACACTGTTCAACACTGTTCAACATAACACTGTTCAACATAACACTGTTCAACGTAACACTGTTCAACATAACACTGTTCAACATAACACTGTTCAACATAACATTGTTCAGCATAACACTGTTCAACACTGTTCAACATAACACTGTTCAACATAACACTGTTCAACGTAACACTGTTCAACATAACACTGTTCAACATAACACTGTTCAACGTAACACTGTTC
>NC_091382.1:5952348-6044848 GCF_038502225.1 Cherax quadricarinatus
TGCAGGAGGAAGGGGGAGGATGTGGGAGGATGCATGAAGATGTGGGAGGATGCATGAAGATGTAGGAGGATGCGGGTGGATGCGGGAGGATGTGGGAGGTTGCAGGAGGATGCATGAGAATGTGGGAGGTTGTAGGAGGATGCAGGAGGATGTGGGAGGTTGCAGGAGGACGCATTAGGATGTGGGAGGATACAGGAGGAAGTGGGAGGATGTAGGAGGATGCGGGAATATGTGGGAGGATGCAGGAGGATGGAGGAGGAATCAGGCAAATGTGGGAGGATGCAGGAGACTGCGGGAGGTTGCAGGAAGATGTTTGAGGATGCAGGCGGATGCGGGAGATGCGGAAGGATGAGCGGAATGCATGGGGAAACAGGAGGATGCGGGAGGATGCGAGGGGGATGCAAACGGACGCAGGTGGATGCGGGATTATGCAGGCGGATGCTGAAGGATGCAGGCGGACGCAGGCTGATGCGTGAGGATGCGAGCGGATGCAGGCGGATGCGGGAGGATGCGGGAGGAGGCAGGTGGACGCAGGCGGATGCGGGAGGATGCGAGCGGATGCAGGCGGATGCAGGCGGATGCGGGAGGAGGCAGGTGGACGCAGGCGGATGCGGGAGGATGCAGGCGGATGCGGGAGGATGTGCGAGGATGCTGACAAGCAGATGAGGCCATTGTTCGCTCTCAGGAGAGCTTGTTGTCGGAAATTGGGCGGGAGATCTCGGGAAATTACGCAACGCAATTTCGGAAATTACGAACTGGACTGCCAGCGTTACTTCGTCTGATCGTAGGAGGTAGGGGGGAAGGGGGAGGAGGTAGGAGGTAGGGGGAGGAGGTAGAGGGAAGGGGAAAAAAATCCCCATACGCCGATAATATGATTATATATATATATATATATATATATATATATATATATATATATATATATATCTTCTTTCTTTCAACATACCAGCCGTATCCCACCGAGGCGGGGTGGCCCAAAAGAAAAAACTAAAGTTTCTCTTTTTAAATTTAGTAATATATACAGGAGAAGGGGTTACTAGCCCCTTGCTCCCGGCATTTTAGTCGCCTCTTACAACACGCATGGCTTACGGAGGAAGAATTCTGTTCCACTTCCCCATGGAGGTAAGAGGAAATAAACAAGAACAAGAACTAGAAAGAAAATAGAAGAAAACCCAGAGGGGTGTGTGTGTATATATGTGCTTGTACATGTATGTGTAGTGTGACCTAAATGCAAGTAGAAGTAGCAAGACATACCTGAAATCTTGCATGTTTATGAGACAGACAAAAGACACCAGCAATCCTACCATCATGTAAAACAATTACAGGCTTTCGTTGTACACTCACTTGGCAGGACGGTAGTACCTCCCTGGGCGGTTGCTGTTTACACACACACACACAGCAGGCATTACCTCTTTGAACAGCAGCGCTGAGTCGCTGGAACAGACAACTAGTCACCCTGGATTCCCTAGTTATCCTGATGAGTCTTTTGCCTAGCACCTTAAGGAACTTTGATGCACTCTTTCCCCATGGGCCAAGGGTCTCTGAGCCTGTGGGAACAAACATATAGTGATGGGCAAATTCACCACATTTTCTAGACTCCTTGAAGCTGGCAGCTGCCCCTCCTTCCGTCTGGTGTATTGGAGATAAGTATCAGCCAGTGTAGATGCACATGTGTAGTCCCACACCACCTGCTGGCTGTCTGTCCAGGCTTGAAGGGTGATAACATCTGGACACTTTTAGCTGCCATCAGATCTGCATAGTTGGGGTGGCTCCCTTATTGTTGGGCATCTGGCTCTTGTGATGTTATTAACTTCTTCATACATTGCAATCTTTCCCTCGAATTTACGGAACACAAGACCATGGTACTCGAATCAGTCTGCCGATTCACTGCCGCAAGTGCACCTGTGTTCGATAAGAATAGGTGCAGCAAGTCTAAGGGCAATACCAATACGGATGGTCTGTGGGTCGAGACGTGTGCCTGGGAAAGAGTTGGGAACACCCAACAGTAAATCCCCTGCATGAGGGGCTCTCACTGCCAGGAAGCGGGCTCGATCCTTCCCTGACACACACTGAAATTTAGTTGAAGCTATATTTTCCAGTATTTGGCCATCCCAGTGTGACTGTTTGTAGCTGTTGTGTGGAGAAGTACTACCAAGCTGGAGAGGGTACACAAAGCTATCAGGCTGGTACCATCCCTGGAGAGGGCACATGGAACTACCAGGGTGGTACCATCACTGGAGAGGGCACAGAGAACTACCAGGCTGGTACCATCACTGGAGAGGGCACAGAGAACTACCAGGCTGGTACCATCACTGGAGAGGGTACACAGAGCTACCAGGCTGGTACTATCACTGGAGAGGGTACAGAGAGCTACCAGGTTGGTACCATCACTGGAGAGGGTACACAGAGCTACCAGGTTGGTACCATCACTGGTGAGGGTACAGAGAGCTACCAGGTTGGTCCCCTTGCAAGTGGGGTTAGTGAACGCATTATGGTGGTCACTGACTGCCACTGAAAATATTCATTACGTTTTATGTATGATTTTACAAACACACACACACACGATACACACACACAATACAACACACACAATACAACACACACACACACACACACACACACACACACACACAATACAACACACAAACACAACACAACACAGACACACAAGGGACACTAACGGACATCCACGACACATTAGACAGCCCAGCAGCTGGAGGAGAACAATCACCACGTCCCAGAGTGAGGAGGATAGACACAGAAACAGACGGATAGGTGATATAAACGTCCAGTAGGGCGATACGTGCCAACCAGGCAAGGGGGCGAAATTAAACCTAAGTTTCAACACCTTAATTGACAAGTGTCAGGTGTGAATAGTGGCCCCTGGCACGCTTTGAAGGCTCTATTCCGAGGAACTGGATCATTCCCCGTGTGCAGGAGAGAGAGTGAGTTTAAAATACCACCCTGAAGGAGACGTTTCGCCCGCAGAGTTTGTTTCATCGCTTCATAGATCTGTTAAGAGACCTGATAAGGGTCACTGGGCGAAATGTTGTCACTGAAGGACTACATGCCACGTTTCTCTACTTGTTTTTACCTTCGGGTACTCCGTATATCTTCATGGTTCTACGATACTTATTATTAGTAGTAATAGTAGTAGTAGTAATAGGAGTAGTAGTAATAGGAGTAGTAGTAATAGGAGTAGTAGTAATAGTAGTAGTAGATTTATAGTTTGCTGTTACTATTACGTAGAATGCAATGGAGAAATATTTAGCTGTGCAGAGTTACAAGAGTGACGGTGGTTTTAAAGAGCATGGGCTTGAACACCAAGACAAGTGCTCTCTCTCTCTCTCTCTCTCTCTCTCTCTCTCTCTCTCTCTCTTTCTGTGTGTCGACACAAGTGTTGAAGGTAGCAACATACATAGCAGTATACTGGATATATAATGTTGTAGTACCAATGGTAGCAGCATAGTAAGTTGGAGGATATGCCGAAGACTATGCTTTTATGTTGCTGGAAGCCTCTCCAGGATATGACCCGATTTTAGTGTTCCATTCAGGGTTGTGTTAAAGTGATCTCAGAGAGAGAAAGAAATATAATATATATATATATATATATATATATATATATATATATATATACATATATATACATTGTCTCTACGTCCACAGCAGGACTCGAACCCGGTAACACTGTATCAGAATCCACAGTACTTTACCACGGAGCTAGACCCAAGATAAATATGGGCGCTTAGCCGAAGCTAAGCGATGTTTCTCCATACCCCCGGGCACCATACCCCCGGGCACCAACCTCGTTTTGAAAGCTATATCATCGAGTCTTGCCACATGCAGTGGACAACGAGAGAGATTTGCAAGCGCCCATACTTATCGCGGGTCTAGCTCCGTTGTAAAGTACTGTGGATTCTAATACAGAGTTAGCAGGTTCGAGCCCTGCTGTGGACGTAGAGACAATGTTTGTAAATAATTTCGCCTGTCTGCCAATTGTTAAGCATATAAATATATGCCTGTGTGTGTGTGTGTGTGTGTGTGTGTGTGTGTGTGTGTGTGTGTGTGTGTGTGTGTGTGTGTGTAAAAGCAAATTCAGGCAAAAATGTGCTCTAGGCCTTTCGTACTGTCGCCAATACTTCGTCAGGAGCTATGCAATGTGCAAGGGTGGCATCAGGAAGTAGGTTTAAAGGAAAATACTCAGTGATAAGGAGGAGGTGTTGCCAGCGCCGTGGCCGTCAAAAAAATCACCAATTAGGATCAGTAGTTAGGTTCACACTACACTAATTAGGTTTTTGGAGCACCAGTAATTAGGTTTTAAGGAAAAAAGGTAATTAGGCTAATTGGACATTGGTAATTAGGTTCAGATGTGATACCTTAGACCTGATAGTGTCAGATAAATGGGGTCATTAGCTGGGCCATGTACCTATCTCTCACTCGGTCCCTAATTATAGAGGAACACGTAGTAAGGTGGTTAATTATAGCGCAGTTGGCAGTGATAGGTATTGATGGTGGTATTAGTGGTGGTAGTAGTGGTAGGTGTGGTAGATGGGTGGTGGTGGTAGTGGTGGTAGTGGCGGTGATGGTGATAGTGGTTGTGACAGTTAATTAGGTTTAAATCCTATCGACTATGCAATGGTCATTAAGGGCGTTTATATACCCGAATATACACTTTAATATATATATATATATATATATATATATATATATATATATATATATATATATATATATATATATACTTCTTAGTGTATATATATACCTCTCAGAGTGCATTCACTATTATATATAGTTCAGAGAATATATACACACGATTTTCACCAATGTATATTCCTCAATGTATACATATGCCGAGATGATAAATTAGACACATGTGTAACTCTTGGGTATCTTTATTAAGGAAACGTTTCGCCACACAGTGGCTTCATCAGTTCATACACAGGAGAAGCTTGAAGAATATGCGGAGAATGAGGTAATCAGTCCCTCAACCTTGAGTCGATGTGGTCAGTCCATCAATCTTGTGTGGCGAAACGTTTCCTCAATAAAGATACCCAAGAGTTGCACATGTGTCTAATTTATCAACATGTCGGTTCTCTGAACCATTCATCTACAATCCTGCCAGACACTGCAACTTCTTGGGATCCTAATACTTAGGAATTCTTCGCTTGCCTAACCCTTGGGCACGACCTACTCCCACATTGAACAAATGTGACACCACCTATGACTGCTGCACCTCTCCTGCCATACGGTTTATAAGCTTCTCCGCTCATATGCCGTATTCTACTCAAGATTGATGGACTGAACACATCGACTCAAGGTTGAGGGACTGATTACCTCATTCTCCGCATATTCAAGCTTCTCCTGTGTATGGACTGATGAAGCCACTGTGTGGCGAAACGTTTCCTTAATAAAGATACCCAAGAGTTGCACATGTGTCTAATTTATCAACGTGTCGGTTCTGTGAACCATTCATCTATATGCCGAGATACATACACAACGCATAAAGAACATCTAAAAAGACACGCACACACACACGCACACGCACACACACACACACACACACACACACAAAACAAACGGTCAATTTTAACCCTAATTGCCATGTCTGGTAACGACCCACGTCATTCACACATTACATCAGCTCTCACTCCCGTCATACTGGTGAATCCTTAACGACCAGGCTGCCAAACTAGCCACTTACACACAGGGGAACGACCCCCTAGAGTAACCCCGGCCTCCTCAGTCCTCTCCTCTGACGAGGGAACACAGGGCATCATCCTCAGTGAACGACATTGTTAAGGTTGTTACGTACGCTGTGAATACTGAATTGTACGTTATTAAGGCCGTTGTTGCTACCATGAAGGTTATTACACAGATGGATAACTGGTTGAAGGGATGCTGTGATAACGGATGCTGTGATAACGGATGCTGGGATAACGGATGCTGGGATAACGGATGCTGGGATAACGGATGCTGGGATAACGGATGCTGGGATAACGGATGCTGGGATAACGTATGCTGGGATAACGTATGCTGGGATAACGTATGCTGTGATAACGGATGCTGTGATAACGGATGCTGGGATAACGGATGCTGTGATAACGGATGCTGGGATAACGGATGCTGGGATAACGGATGCTGTGATAACGGATGCTGGGATAATGGATGCTGGGAAAACGTATGCTGGGATAACGGATGCTGGGATAACGTATGCTGTGATAACGGATGCTGTGATAACGGATGCTGGGATAACGGATGCTGGGATATCGGATGCTATGATGTTGGGATAGTGGGTAACTAACTCCTACCTTGGGTTAGCCACCCAGGATAACAAAGGGTAAGGAGGGTTAGCCACCCAGGATAACCCGGGGTGGGAAGGGTTAGCCACCCAGAATAACCCTGGGTAGGGAGGCTTAGCCACCCAGAATAACCCTGGGTAGGGAGGCTTAGCCACCCAGAATAACCCTGGGTAGGGAGGCTTAGCCACCCAGAATAACCCTGGGTAGGGAGGGTTAGCCACCCAGAATAACCCTGGGTAGGGAGGCTTAGCCACCCAGAATAACCCTGGGTAGGGAGGGTTAGCCACCCAGAATAACCCTGGGTAGGGAGGCTTAGCCACCCAGAATAACCCTGGGTAGGGAGGCTTAGCCACCCAGAATAACCCTGGGTAGGGAGGCTTAGCCACCCAGAATAACCCTGGGTAGGGAGGGTTAGCCACCCAGAATAACCCTGGGTAGGGAGGCTTAGCCACCCAGAATAACCCTGGGTAGGGAGGCTTAGCCACCCAGAATAACCCTGGGTAGGGAGGCTTAGCCACCCAGAATAACCCTGGGTAGGGAGGGTTAGCCACCCAGAATAACCCTGGGTAGGGAGGCTTAGCCACCCAGAATAACCCTGGGTAGGGAGGGTTAGCCACCCAGAATAACCCTGGGTAGGGAGGCTTAGCCACCCAGAATAACCCTGGGTAGGGAGGGTTAGCCACCCAGAATAACCCTGGGTAGGGAGGGTTAGCCACCCAGAATAACCCTGGGTAGGGAGGGTTAGCCACCCAGAATAACCCTGGGTAGGGAGGGTTAGCCACCCAGAATAACCCTGGGTAGGGAGGGTTAGCCACCCAGAATAACCCTGGGTAGGGAGGGTTAGCCACCCAGAATAACCCTGGGTAGGGAGGGTTAGCCACCCAGAATAACCCTGGGTAGGGAGGCTTAGCCACCCAGAATAACCCTGGGTAGGGAGGCTTAGCCACCCAGAATAACCCTGGGTAGGGAGGCTTAGCCACCCAGAATAACCCTGGGTAGGGAGGGTTAGCCACCCAGAATAACCCTGGGTAGGGAGGCTTAGCCACCCAGAATAACCCTGGGTAGGGAGGCTTAGCCACCCAGAATAACCCTGGGTAGGGAGGCTTAGCCACCCAGAATAACCCTGGGTAGGGAGGGTTAGCCACCCAGAATAACCCTGGGTAGGGAGGCTTAGCCACCCAGAATAACCCTGGGTAGGGAGGCTTAGCCACCCAGAATAACCCTGGGTAGGGAGGCTTAGCCACCCAGAATAACCCTGGGTAGGGAGGGTTAGCCACCCAGAATAACCCTGGGTAGGGAGGCTTAGCCACCCAGAATAACCCTGGGTAGGGAGGGTTAGCCACCCAGAATAACCCTGGGTAGGGAGGCTTAGCCACCCAGAATAACCCTGGGTAGGGAGGGTTAGCCACCCAGAATAACCCTGGGTAGGGAGGGTTAGCCACCCAGAATAACCCTGGGTAGGGAGGGTTAGCCACCCAGAATAACCCTGGGTAGGGAGGGTTAGCCACCCAGAATAACCCTGGGTAGGGAGGGTTAGCCACCCAGAATAACCCTGGGTAGGGAGGGTTAGCCACCCAGAATAACCCTGGGTAGGGAGGGTTAGCCACCCAGAATAACCCTGGGTAGGGAGGGTTAGCCACCCAGAATAACCCTGGGTAGGGAGGGTTAGCCACCCAGAATAACCCTGGGTAGGGAGGGTTAGCCACCCAGAATAACCCTGGGTAGGGAGGCTTAGCCACCCAGAATAACCCTGGGTAGGGAGGGTTAGCCACCCAGAATACTCCTGGGTAGGGATGCTTTGCCACCCAGAATAACCCTGGGTAGGGAGGGTTAGCCACCCAGAATAACCCTGGGTAGGGAGGGTTAGCCACCCAGAATAACCCTGGGTAGGGAGGGTTAGCCACCCAGAATAACCCTGGGTAGGGAGGCTTAGCCACCCAGAATAACCCTGGGTAGGGAGGCTTAGCCACCCAGAATAACCCTGGGTAGGGAGGCTTAGCCACCCAGAATAACCCTGGGTTGGGAGGGTTAGCCACCCAGAATAACCCTGGGTAGGGAGGGTTAGCCACCCAGAATAACCCTGGGTAGGGAGGGTTAGCCACCCAGAATAACCCTGGGTAGGGAGGGTTAGCCACCCAGAATAACCCTGGGTAGGGAGGGTTAGCCACCCAGAATAACCCTGGGTAGGGAGGGTTAGCCACCCAGAATAACCCTGGGTAGGGAGGGTTAGCCACCCAGAATAACCCTGGGTAGGGAGGCTTAGCCACCCAGAATAACCCTGGGTAGGGAGGCTTAGCCACCCAGAATAACCCTGGGTAGGGAGGGTTAGCCACCCAGAATAACCCTGGGTAGGGAGGCTTAGCCACCCAGAATAACCCTGGGTAGGGAGGCTTAGCCACCCAGAATAACCCTGGGTAGGGAGGCTTAGCCACCCAGAATAACCCTGGGTAGGGAGGCTTAGCCACCCAGAATAACCCTGGGTAGGGAGGCTTAGCCACCCAGAATAACCCTGGGTAGGGAGGCTTAGCCACCCAGAATAACCCTGGGTAGGGAGGGTTAGCCACCCAGAATAACCCTGGGTAGGGAGGCTTAGCCACCCAGAATAACCATGGGTAGGGAGGCTTAGCCACCCAGAATAACCCTGGGTAGGGAGGGTTAGCCACCCAGAATAACCCTGGGTAGGGAGGGTTAGCCACCCAGAATAACCCTGGGTAGGGAGGGTTAGCCACCCAGAATAACCCTGGGTAGGGAGGGTTAGCCACCCAGAATAACCCTGGGTAGGGAGGGTTAGCCACCCAGAATAACCCTGGGTAGGGAGGGTTAGCCACCCAGAATAACCCTGGGTAGGGAGGCTTAGCCACCCAGAATAACCCTGGGTAGGGAGGCTTAGCCACCCAGAATAACCCTGGGTAGGGAGGGTTAGCCACCCAGAATAACCCTGGGTAGGGAGGCTTAGCCACCCAGAATAACCCTGGGTAGGGAGGCTTAGCCACCCAGAATAACCCTGGGTAGGGAGGCTTAGCCACCCAGAATAACCCTGGGTAGGGAGGCTTAGCCACCCAGAATAACCCTGGGTAGGGAGGCTTAGCCACCCAGAATAACCCTGGGTAGGGAGGCTTAGCCACCCAGAATAACCCTGGGTAGGGAGGGTTAGCCACCCAGAATAACCCTGGGTAGGGAGGCTTAGCCACCCAGAATAACCCTGGGTAGGGAGGGTTAGCCACCCAGAATAACCCTGGGTAGGGAGGGTTAGCCACCCAGAATAACCCTGGGTAGGGAGGCTTAGCCACCCAGAATAACCCTGGGTAGGGAGGCTTAGCCACCCAGAATAACCCTGGGTAGGGAGGCTTAGCCACCCAGAATAACCCTGGGTAGGGAGGCTTAGCCACCCAGAATAACCCTGGGTAGGGAGGGTTAGCCACCCAGAATAACCCTGGGTAGGGAGGGTTAGCCACCCAGAATAACCCTGGGTAGGGAGGGTTAGCCACCCAGAATAACCCTGGGTAGGGAGGCTTAGCCACCCAGAATAACCCTGGGTAGGGAGGCTTAGCCACCCAGAATAACCCTGGGTAGGGAGGGTTAGCCACCCAGAATAACCCTGGGTAGGGAGGGTTAGCCACCCAGAATAACCCTGGGTAGGGAGGCTTAGCCACCCAGAATAACCCTGGGTAGGGAGGGTTAGCCACCCAGAATAACCCTGGGTAGGGAGGCTTAGCCACCCAGAATAACCCTGGGTAGGGAGGCTTAGCCACCCAGAATAACCCTGGGTAGGGAGGGTTAGCCACCCAGAATAACCCTGGGTAGGGAGGGTTAGCCACCCAGAATAACCCTGGGTAGGGAGGGTTAGCCACCCAGAATAACCCTGGGTAGGGAGGCTTAGCCACCCAGAATAACCCTGGGTAGGGAGGCTTAGCCACCCAGAATAACCCTGGGTAGGGAGGGTTAGCCACCCAGAATAACCCTGGGTAGGGAGGGTTAGCCACCCAGAATAACCCTGGGTAGGGAGGGTTAGCCACCCAGAATAACCCTGGGTAGGGAGGGTTAGCCACCCAGAATAACCCTGGGTAGGGAGGCTTAGCCACCCAGAATAACCCTGGGTAGGGAGGCTTAGCCACCCAGAATAACCCTGGGTAGGGAGGGTTAGCCACCCAGAATAACCCTGGGTAGGGAGGGTTAGCCACCCAGAATAACCCTGGGTAGGGAGGCTTAGCCACCCAGAATAACCCTGGGTAGGGAGGGTTAGCCACCCAGAATAACCCTGGGTAGGGAGGGTTAGCCACCCAGGATAACTCTGGGTAGGGAGGGTTAGCCACCCAGAATAACCCTGGGTAGGGAGGGTTAGCCACCCAGAATAACCCTGGGTAGGGAGGGTTAGCCACCCAGAATAACCCTGGGTAGGGAGGGTTAGCCACTCAGAATAACCCTGGGTAGGGAGGGTTAGCCACTCAGAATAACCCTGGGTAGGGAGGGTTAGCCACCCAGGATAACCCTGGGTAGGGAGGGTTAGCCACCCAGAATAACCCAAGAAAGTCAGTGCTTCATCAAAGACTATTATTTCCATTGTTGTCCTTCAATCTTGTCCCCCAGGATGCCACCCACACCAGTCCACTATCACCCAGGTACCTACTTAATGCTAGGTGAAGAGTGATAGCAGTTGTAATGTGACTAACACCTAGGTACCTACTAACTGCTAGGCGAGCAGTGACAGCAGGTCTAACATAATTAATACCCCAGGAACCTACTTACTTCTAGATAAACAGGGACAGTAGGTATCTTAAGGAAACACGACCCCAGTGTTTCCACCCTTACCGGGGATCGAACCACGGACTTCAATATGAGTGACGAGTGCGCTGTCAACCCAGCTACTGTTTCTCCCACCCACTTCCTCTATCCCAACATTCCATCCATCACTCATCTGACCACTGATGATCATCTGTGATGAATTGATCATTGCCAGGAAATGAATTTACGAGGAGATTTCGATATAAAATAGATAAATATTAATTTTGCAGCCGAGGCTAATTCAGTCGTAAATCAGTTATCATTATTGTTATGTGTGTGTGTGTGTGTGTGTGTGTGTGTGTGTGTGTGTGTGTGTGTGTGTGTGTGTGTGTGTGTGTGTGTGTGTGTGTGTGTGTGTGTGTGTGTGTGTATGTGTGTGTGTGTGTGTGTGTATATGTGTGTGTGTGTGTGTGTGTGTACGTGTGTGTGTATGTGTGTGTGAGTGTGTGTGTGTGTGTGTGTGTGTGTGGTGTGTGGGTTTGTGTGTGTGTGTGTGTGTCTGTGTGTGTGTGTGTGTGTGTGTGTGTGTGTGTGTGTGTGTGTGTGTGTGTGTGTGTGTGTGTGTGTACTCACCTAGTTGACCTACTCACCTAATTGAGGTTGCAGGGGTCAAGTCCTAGCTCCTGGCCCAGCCGCTTCACTGGTCGCTACTAGGTCACCCTCCCTGAACCGTAAGCTTTATCATACCTCTGCTTAAAGCTATGTATGGATCCTGTCTCCACTACATCGCTTCCCAAACTATTCAACTTCCTGACTACTCTGTGGCTGAAGAAATACTTCCTAACATCCCTGTGATTCATCTGTGTCTTCAGCTTCCAACTGTGTCCCCTTGTTACTGTGTCCAATCTCTGGAACATCCTGTCTTTGTCCACCTTGTCAATTCCTCTCAGTATTTTGTATGTCATTATCATGTCCTCCCCTATCTCTCCTGTCTTCCAGTGTCGTCAGGTTGATTTCCCTTAGCCTCTCCTCGTAGGACATACCTCTTAGCTCTGGGACTAGTCTTGTTGCAAACCTTTGCACTTTCTCTAGTTTCTCTACGTGCTTGGCTAGGTGTGGGTTCCAAACTGGTGCCGCATACTCCATTATGGGCCTAACGTACACGGTGTACAGGGTCCTGAACGATTCCTTATTAAGATGTCGGAATGCTGTTCTGAGGTTTGCTAGGCGCCCATATGCTGCAGCAATTATTTGGTTGATGTACGCTTCAGGAGATGTGCCTGGTGTTATACTCACATCAAGATCTTTTTCCTTGAGTGAGGTTTGTAGTCTCTGGCCCCCTAGACTGTACTCCGTCTGCGGTCTTCTTTGCCCATCCCCAATCTTCATGACTTTGCACTTGGTAGATTTAACTCCAGGAGCCAATTGCTGGACCAGGTCTGCAGCCTGTCCAGATCCCTTTGAAGTTCGGCCTGGTCTTCGATCGAATGAATTCTTCTCATCAACTTCACGTCATCTGCAAACAGGGACACTTCGGAGTCTATTCCTTCCGTCCTGTCGTTCACAAATACCAGAAACAGCACTGGTCCTAGGACTGACCCCTGTGGGACCCCGCTGGTCACAGGTGCCCACTCTGACACCTCGCCAAGTACCATGACTCGCTGCTGTCTTCCAGACAAGTATTCCCTGATCCATTGTAGTGCCTTCTCCATTATCCCCGCTTGGTCCTCCAGTTTTTGCACTAATCTCTTGTGTGGAACTGTGTCAAACGACTTCTTGCAGTCCAAGAAAATGCAATCCACCCACCCCTCTCTCTCTTGTCTTATTGCTATCACCATGTCATAGAACTCCAGTAGGTTTGTGACACAGGATTTCCAGTCCCTGAAACCATGTTGGCTGCTGTTGATGAAATCATTCATTTCTAGGTGTTCCACCACTCTTCTCCTGATAATCTTCTCCATGACTTTGCGTACTATACATGTCAGTGACACTGGTCTGTAGTTTAGTGCTTCATGTCTGTCTTCTTTTTTAAAGATTGAGACTACATTTGCTGTCTTCCATGCCTCAGGCAATCTCCCTGTTTCGATAGATGTATTGAATATTGTTGTTAGGGGTACACATAGCGCCTCTGCTCCCTCTCTCAGGACCCATGGAGAGATGTTATCCGGCCTCATTGCCTATGAGGTATCTAGCTCACTCAGAAGCCTCTTCACTTCTTCCTCGGTTGTGTGTACTGTGTCCAGCACTTGGTGGTGTGCCCCACCTCTCCGTCTATCTGGAGCCCCTTCTGTCTCCTCAGTGAACACTTCTTTGAATCTCTTGAGTTCCTCACATACTTCACGGTCATTTCTTGTTGTCTCTCCTCCTTCCTTCCTTTGCCTGATTACCTGTTCCTTGACTGTTGTTTTCCTCCTGATGTGGCTGCATAACAGTTTCGGATCAGATTTGGCTTTTGCTGCTATGTCATTTTCATATTGTCGTTGGGTCTCCCTTCTTATCTGTGCATATTCATTTCTGGCTCTACGACTGCTCTCCTTATTCTCCTGGGTCCTTTGCCTTCTATATTTCTTCCATTCCCTAGCACACTTGGTTTTTGCCTCCCTGCACCTCTGGGTGAACCATGGGCTCATCCTGGCTTTTTCATTATTCCTGTTACCCTTGGGTACCTCTCCTCAGCCTCCTTGCACGTTGTTGCTACATATTCCATCATCTCATTAACTGGCTTCTCTGCCAGTTCTCTGTCCCACTGAACCCCGTTCAGGAAGTTCCTCATTCCCGTGTAGTCCCCTTTCTTGTAGTTTGGCTTCATTCGTCCTGGCCTTCCTGCTTCCCCCTCCACTTGTAGCTCTACTGTGTATTCGAAGCTTAAGACCAAATGATCGCTGGCCCCAAGGGGTCTTTCATATGTGATGTCCTCAATATCTGCACTACTCAAAGTGAATACTAAGTCCAGTTTTGCTGGTTCATCCTCTCCTCTCTCTCTTGTAGTGTCCCTTACGTGTTGGTGCATGAAGTTTTCCAGTACCACCTCCATCATCTTAGCCCTCCAAGTATCTTGGCCCCCATGTGGCTCCAAGTTCTCCCAATCGATTTCCTTGTGGTTAAAGTCACCCATGATCAGGAGCTTTGCTCTGCATGCATGAGCTCTTCTGGCCACTGCAGCCAGTGTGTCAACCATAGCTCTATTGCTCTCGTCATACTCTTGCCTTGGCCTCCTGCTGTTGTGTGGTGAGTTATACATCACTGCAATTACCACCTTGGGACCTCCAGAGTGAAGCGTTCCCACTATGTAATCACTTGCTTCTCCGCTGTCTCCTCTCTCCAGCTCATCAAAATTCCGTCGGTTTTTGATCAGCATTGCCACTCCTCCACCCCCCCCCTGTTCCCCCTGTCTTTCATCAGGATCTGGTATCCCGTTTGAAAGATGGCATCTGTTATCATACCTGTAAGCTTGGTTTCTGTGAAAGCTATGATGTCCGGTGATGCCTCTTTTACTCTTTCGTTCCACTCCTCCCACTTATTTGTTATTCCATCAGCGTTTGTGTACCATACCTTCAGTTTCCTCTCCAACACTGTGGTTTGGGGGGCCTGTAAGGGTGGGAGACTTGGTAGCATACTGTGGGATTCTATAGCTAGGTGTTGGGTGGAAGCTGAGGGTATGGATTGTAGTTTGTGTTGGGATGGTGTGATAGGTTGTGTGTGTGTGTGTGTGTGTGTGTGTGTGTGTGTGTGTGTGTGTGTGTGTGTGTGTGTGTGTACGTACTCACCTAATTGTGGTTGCAGGGGTCGAGACTCAGCTCCTGGCCCCGCTTCTTCACTGACCGCTACTGAGTCTTCCCTCTCCCTGCTCCATGAGCTTTATCATACCTCGTCTTAAAACTATGTATGGTTCCTGCCTCCACTACATCACTTGCCCGACTATTCCACTTCCTGACAACTCTGTGGCTAAAGAAATACTTTGTGTGTGTGTGTGTGTGTGAGAGAGAGAGAGAGAGAGAGAGAGAGAGAGAGAGAGAGAGAGAGAGAGAGAGAGAGAGAGAGAGAGAGAGAGAGAGAGAGAGAGAGAGAGAGACTGACCACCTCAAAGTATTTCTCCAGGGTTGAGGGAGTCATTACATCATTATCTTCCATTACTACTGCTCCCTTTGTATGCGACTGAAGAAGTCAACTGCTGCATACATTCCAAATCAACTTGTCGGTAGTTGATACCATTTTCAACGAGATGAAGAAAATACACATACACTCATACACAGAGTCTAAACATACACTCATACATAGTCTAAACATACACTCATACACAGTCTAAACATACACTCATACAAAGAGTCTAAACAGACACTCATACACAGAGTCTAAACATACACTCATACACAGAGTCTAAACATACACTCATACACAGAGTCTAAACATACACTCATACACAGAGTCTAATCATACACTCATACACAGAGTCTAATCATACACATACACAGAGTCTAAACATACACTCATACACAAAATACACACAACTCACACAAACGCAAAAAAGACGTAATTCAAACAAACACAAGCTAAACAAATCCAACTCACACATAAAAGCAAACAAACAAAAAAACACAATCTGAACAAGTGTTTGGTTCTGTGACGAGATTTTTACGACTCTACGAAACTGTCTCTTTGATGTATTCAAAAATTATAAAGGCAAATATAAATTTCCTACCGATTTATACATTTTTTATTATAGCAAACACACACACACACACACACACACACACACACACACACACACACACACACACACACACACACACAAAGCTCACGGTTCAGGGAGAGTGACCTAGTAGCGACCAGTGAAGAGGCGGGGCCAGGAGCTAGAACTCGACCCCTGCAACCTCAACTAGGTGAGTACACACACACACACACACACACACACACACACACACACACACACACACACACACACACACACTGTATACTGTGTAAGTTAGGCCTATATTGGAGTATGCAGCACCAGTTTAGAACCCTCACCTAGCCAAACATGTAAGGAAACTAGAGAAAGTGCAAAGGTTTGCAACAAGACTAGTCCCGGAGCTAAGGGGTATGTCCTACGATAAGAGGTTAAGAGAAATCTGCCTGACGACACTGGAAGACAGGACAGATAGGGGATATGATAACGATATATAAAATACTGAGCGGAACTGACAAGATGGACAGAGACACGATGTTCCGGAGATGGGACACAGCAACAATGGGTCACAATTGGAAGTTGAAGACTCAGATGAATCACAGGGATGTTAGGAAGTATTTCTTCAGTCAGAGAGTTGTCAGGAAGTGGAATAGTCTGGGATGTGATGTTGCGGAGGCAGGATCCATACATAGCTTTAAGAGGAGGTATGATAAAGCTCATCGAGCAGGAATAGTGACTTAATAGCGACCAGTGAAGAGGCGGGGCCAGGAGCTGTGAGTCGACCTCTGAAACCACAACTAGGTGAGGACTGAGGAATGATAGACCTGAAGAATGATAGTCCTGAGGAATGACAGCTCTGAGAATGGAGACTTAAATATTATCGTAGGTGAGGTGGAAGATCTGGAAGACTATGCAGGGGACGGGATCCACTAGTGAAACTAAGAAGGCATTTCCATCTGGAATCCAACCCTTCTTGCTTCCACTAGTTGAACCCGTCCCTTACAAAGTCTTGAAGATCTTCCAGGTACTCCAGGTACCTTGGACAGTATTTAAGGCTCCTTTCTCAGGCTTCAGCTTCATATCGTTCCAGACCATGGAGCTGAGCTCTTCCCCAGGCTGAGGGACTGACCACCTTGTTTCAGACCACGGAGTTGGACTCTTCCCCAGGCTAAAGAACTGACCACCTTGTTCTAGACCATGGAGCTGAACTCTTCCCCAGGCTAAAGAACTGACCACCTTGTTCTAGACTATGGAGCTGAACTCTTCCCCAGGCTAAGGAACTGACCATCTTGTTCCAGACCATGGAACTGAACTCTTCCCCAGGCTGAGGGACTGACCACCTTGTTCCAGACCATGGAACTGAACTCTTCCCCAGGCTGAGGGACTGACCACCTTGTTTCAGACCACGGAGTTGGACTCTTCCCCAGGCTAAAGAACTGACCACCTTGTTCCAGACCATGGAGCTGAACTCTTCCCCAAGCTGAGGGACTGACCACCTTGTTCCAGACCACGGAGCTGAACTCTTCCCCAGGCTAAGGAACTGACCACCTTGTTCCAGACCATGGAACTGAACTCTTCCCCAGGCTGAGGGACTGACCACCTTGTTCCAGACCATGGAGCTGAACTCTTCCCCAGGCTAAGGGACTGACCACCTTGTTCCAGACCATGGAGCTGAACTCTTCCCCAGGCTGAGGGACTGACCACCTTGTTCCAGACCACGGAGTTGGACTCTTCCCCAGGCTAAGGAACTGACCACCTTGTTTCAGACCATGGAGCTGAACTCTTCCCCAGGCTAAGGAACTGACCACCTTGTTCCAGACCATGGAACTGAACTCTTCCCCAGGCTGAGGGACTGACCACCTTGTTCCAGACCATGGAGCTGAACTCTTCCCCAGGCTGAGGGACTGACCACCTTGTTCCAGACCATGGAGCTGAACTCTTCCCCAGGCTGAGGGACTGACCACCTTGTTCCAGACCATGGAACTGAACTCTTCCCCAGGCTGAGGGACTGACCACCTTGTTCCAGACCATGGAGCTGAACTCTTCCCCAGGCTGAGGGACTGACCACCTTGTTCCAGACCATGGAACTGAACTCTTCCCCAGGCTGAGGGACTGACCACCTTGTTCCAGACCATGGAGCTGAACTCTTCCCCAGGCTGAGGGACTGACCACCTTGTTCCAGACCATGGAGCTGAACTCTTCCCCAGGCTGAGGGACTGACCACCTTGTTCCAGACCACGGAGTTGGACTCTTCCCCAGGCTAAGGAACTGACCACCTTGTTTCAGACCATGGAGCTGAACTCTTCCCCAGGCTAAGGAACTGACCACCTTGTTCCAGACCATGGAACTGAACTCTTCCCCTGGCTGAGGGACTGACCACCTTGTTCCAGACCATGGAGCTGAACTCTTCCCCAGGCTGAGGGACTGACCACCTTGTTCCAGACCATGGAGCTGAACTCTTCCCCAGGCTGAGGGACTGACCACCTTGTTCCAGACCATGGAACTGAACTCTTCCCCAGGCTGAGGGACTGACCACCTTGTTCCAGACCATGGAGCTGAACTCTTCCCCAGGCTGAGGGACTGACCACCTTGTTCCAGACCATGGAGCTGAACTCTTCCCCAGGCTGAGGGACTGACCACCTTGTTCCAGACCACGGAGTTGGACTCTTCCCCAGGCTAAGGAACTGATCACCTTGTTCCAGACCATGGAGCTGAACTCTTCCCCAGGTTAAGGAACTGACCACCTTGTTCCAGACCATGGAACTGAACTCTTCCCCAGGCTGAGGGACTGACCACCTTGTTCCAGACCATGGAGCTGAACTCTTTCCCAGGCTAAGGAACTGACCACCTTGTTCCAGACCATGGAACTGAACTCTTCCCCAGGCTGAGGGACTGACCACCTTGTTCCAGACCATGGAACTGAACTCTTCCCCAGGCTGAGGGACTGACCACCTTGTTCCAGACCATGGAACTGAACTCTTCCCCAGGCTGAGGGACTGACCACCTTGTTCCAGACCATGGAGCTGAACTCTTCCCCAGGCTGAGGGACTCACCACCTCAAATACTTTTTCTCTAAGGTTCATGGACTGATTACATCTCCTTTCACTACTACACCTGCTGCCTTTGTATTTGACTGGAGAAACGTACTGTGCAGGCGAAACGTTTCAACAGTAAAGACACCTAACCGTTGCATATGTTGATGTGTTGATAATTAAGACATGTGCAACAGCTGGGTGTCTTTATTGATGAAACGTTTCGCCTACACAGTAGACTTCTTTAGTCAAATACAAAGGCAGCAGTGGTAAAAAAATATATATATCTCTCAGGTGACCTAAAGCTCCAGCTCTGGGTCATCATCTGACTAAGACTCGCGTCAGGAAACACTTGTCCCGTTTCCTGACGAACCTTACCTAACCTAATCTTACTTAACCTAACCTAACGTTACCTAACCTAACGTTACCTAACCTAACCTTACTTAACCTAACCTAACCTTACTTAACCTAACCTAACCTAACCCAACCCAACCTAACCTTACTTAACCCAACCCAACCTAACCTTACTTAACCTAACCTTACCTAACCCAACCCAACCTAACCTAACCTTACTTAACCTAACCTTACCTAACCCAACCCAACCTAACCTTACTTAACCTAACCTAACCTTACCTAACCCAACCCAACCCAACCTAACCTTACCTAACCTAACCCAACGTAACCTAACCTAACCTAATCTTACCTAACCTAACCTTTCCTAATCCAACCCAACCTAACCTAACTTAACCTAACCTAGCCTTAGTCCATCAACCTTTGAGAAATAGTATTTCCATCTATCATCAACTTACCGCTAGAGCTTAATATACACAAGACATAAGCTTGTGGACACATGTGCCGTGAAAACTGTCATTATTTTACTTGCTGTAAGTCAGTGTGTGAGTGTGTGTGTGTGTGTGTGTGTGTGTGTGTGTGTGTGTGTGTGTGTGTGTGTGTGTGTGTGTGTGTGTGTGTGTGTGTGTGTGTGTGTGCTGGCCGTTCTGTTTCATTATCAGTCCCTCACGTTCCCCAGCTGAGTTGATCGTTCACTCTCATGAATTATCTAAACCTAATTAAGTGACTTGTTTATCTGCCGTATAAGTAAATAATCCAATAAGGGAAGTCTGTATTTCTTCAATTAGTGAGGTAGAGTACTGAAGCTTTGATAAATGCGTGAGAGTCCATGAATGGTATATCGTTCTGTGGATAAATGGTTCAGAGAACCGACAAATTGATAAATTGGACACATGTACAGCACTTTATTGAGGAAACGTTTCGCCACACAGTGGCTTCATCAGTCCTATGCAAAGGAGAATGGTGGAGAATAGGAGGAGTTTGGGGTTATCCGTCCCTCAGCCTGGAGTCGATGTAATCAGTCCATCAATGGCTACACATTAAATCCTGTATTGATAAAATCACTGAATGGGCGAAACGTCTACAAATAAATATACCCACATGTTGCACATGAGTATTTCTTTGCAACTCCAGATCTCTGTGCAATGAAGTTGCCACAATAGCAAGCAAGAGGCCCTGCAACTGTACCTCAGACCTCTCAAGAGTCCCAGGAGCCGCAGTTCAACTCTGTCAACATTCAATCCTTCTAAGAGTGCCAGAAACTGTAGATTAACGCGTTGATATTTTTTTCAACAAACCGGCTGACCCCCTCCCCCCAAAAAAAAGAAACACTTTCACCATCACTCTATCAGTGTCTTGCTAGAGCGATGCCGATACTGTAATTAAAAAAATAATGAAATGTCAGCCGAGTCATCAAGTCAATAGGGAGGCGGTTAGTTAAGATAGACTTATGCACGATATGAAAAGTAGATATAATGGAACGTAACTGGTTAGAGAGCTGTCTCTAGTCAAATAATGAGTAGATGGAACCCAAGAGCTAGAGCTTCACACACGCAAACACTTACATACATATATATATATATATATATATACATTATATATATATATATATATATATATATATATATATATATATATATATATATATATATATATATATATATATATATATAGATATATATATATATATATAAATGTAGGCTGGGTTTTGACATTCTCGTCTTGTGAAATGTTGTATTATTCTCTTTTCTCTCTCTCTCTCTCTCTCTCTCTCTCTCTCTCTCTCTCTCTCTCTCTCTCTCTCTCTCTATCATATACACAATCCTTTTCCAAATACTTTCCAGTACCAGCATCATCACGAACATTATCTCCCACTCAAGCATCCTTATCCTCTCACACTCGCAATCCCGAATTCTCTCTCCCATAGTGCTTCCCACTCTCCATCTAGCTCTCCCACAGTGCTTCCCACTCTCCATCTAGCTTACCCACAGTGCTTCCCACTCTCCATCTAGCTTACCCACAGTGCTTCCCACTCACCATCTAGCTCTCCCACAGTGCTTCCTACTCACCCTCTAGCTCTCCCACAGTGCTTCCCACTCACCCTCTATCTTTCCCACAGTGCTTCCCACTCTCCATCTAGCTTACCCACAGTGCTTCCCACTCTCCATCTAGCTTTCCCACAGTGCTTCCCACTCTCCATCTAGCTTTTCCACAGTGCTTCCCACTCTCCATCTAGCTCTCCCACAGTGCTTCCCACTCACCCTCTAGCTCTCCCACAGTGCTTCCCACTCTCCATCTAGCTTACCCACAGTGCTTCCCACTCTCCATCTAGCTTTCCCACAGTGCTTCCCACTCACCATCTAGCTCTCCCACAGTGTTTCCTACTCACCCTCTAGCTCTCCCACAGTGCTTCCCACTCACCCTCTACCTTTCCCACAGTGCTTCCCACTCTCCATCTAGCTTTCCCACAGTGCTTCCCACTCTCCATCTAGCTTTCCCACAGTGCTTCCCACTCTCCATCTAGCTTTCCCACAGTGCTTCCCACTCTCCATCTAGCTCTCCCACAGTGCTTCCCACTCACCCTCTAGCTCTCCCACAGTGCTTCCCACTCTCCATCTAGCTCTCCCACAGTGCTTCCCACTCTCCATCTAGCTCTCCCACAGTGCTTCCCACTCTCCATCTAGCTCTCCCACAGTGCTTCCCACTCTCCATCTAGCTCTCCCACAGTGCTTCCCACTCACCCTCTAGCTCTCCCACAGTGCTTCCCACTCTCCATCTAGCTCTCCCACAATGCTTCCCACTCTCCATCTAGCTTTCCCACAGTTCTTCCCACTCCATCTAGCTTTCCCACAGTGCTTCCCACTCTCCATCTAGCTCTCCCACAGTGCTTCCCACTCTCCATCTAGCTCTCCCACAGTGCTTCCCACTCTCCATCTAGCTCTCCCACAGTGCTTCCCACTCTCCATCTAGCTCTCCCACAGTGCTTCCCACTCTCCATCTAGCTCTCCCACAGTGCTTCCCACTCAACATATAGCTCTCTCACAGTGGTTCTCACTCATCCTCTAGCTCTCCCACAGTGCTTCCCACTCTCCATCTAGCTCTCCCACAGTGCTTCCCACTCTTCCTCTAGCTCTCCCACAGTGCTTCCCACTCTCCATTTTGCTCTCCCACAGTGCTTCCCACTCTCCATCTAGCTCTCCCACAGTGCTTCCTACTCTCCATCTAGCTCTCCCACAGTGCTTCCCATTTTCCATCTAGCTCTCCCACAGTGCTTCCAACTCACCCTCTAGCTCTCCCGCAGTGCTTCCCACTCTCCCTCTAGCTCTCCCACAGTGCTTCCCACTCTCCATCTAGCTCTCCCACAGTGCTTCCCACTCTCCATCTAGCTCTCCCACAGTGCTTCCCACTCTCCATCTATCTCTCCCACAGTGCTTCCCACTCATCCTCAAGCTCTCCCACAGTGCTTCCCACTCTCCCTCTAGCTCTCCCACAGTGCTTCCCACTCTCCATCTAGCTCTCCCACAGTGCTTCCCTCTCTCCATCTATCTCTCCCACAGTGCTTCCCACTCATCCTCTAGCTCTCCCACAGTGCTTCCCACTCTCCCTCTAGCTCTCCCACAGTGCTTCCCACTCTCCATCTAGCTCTCCCACAGTGCTTCCCTCTCTCCATCTAGCTCTCGCACAGTGCTTCCCACTCTCCCTCTAGCTCTCCCACAGTCCTTCCCACTCTCACTCTGGCTCTCCCACAGTCCTTCCCACTCTCACTCTAGCTCTCCCACAGTCCTTCCCACTCTCTAGCTTTCCCACAGTCCTTCCCACTCTCACTCTAGCTCTCCCACAGCCCTTCCCACTTTCACTCTAGCTCTCCCACAGTCCTTCCCACTCTCACTCTAGCTCTCCCACAGTCCTTCCCACTCTCTAGCTTTCCCACAGCTCTTCGCACGCTGAAGCTCTCCCACATTCTCCTCTTTCCTCCCACGTAAGACTCACTACCTGAGGCAACTCTAAGACGTTCATGAGTGAGAAATTTACATAGCATTACGTAGCCCCAGCGCTGTCAGTCACAGCCGAGTAAAACAAACTTGCTTACCTCAGCTGGACTGCTAAGCAAGTCTTAATTGTTTAAGCAATGAGCTTGGAGCAGTTGTGTTGACGTTCCATGCAAATTGTGTTGACGTGGGACTCGAGTGGAAGCTCTAGTGCATGTAACCGCAGAGGTATGTCATAGGGTAGAGCTCCAGCTCTTGGCCAGACCTCGTAATATTCACTCGATGGCTGATCCTGCTTTCTAACCTCACATTATACATCAATAACCCTAATTTATACGATGTTTCGGTCTAGCCTGGACAATGTTTCCACCCGTACCGGGGATCGAACCACTGACACTGAGCCGAGTGCGCTACCAACCGAGCTACGGGGTCAAAGTGGGACTGAAATGTCGTCGTACGTTTCACTCTGGTAAGTGCGGGTTATCCGTGCATTGTTGGGCGAGCATTTTTTTCAGTGGGTTTGGGTTTAAGAAAGACCCGCCCATTATGGGTCAGTAGTCCTGCTGCAGTGTTCTTCCTTTTGAGATACTTTGAGATACGGACAGTTTGCCAATATATATATATATATATATATATATATATATATATATATATATATATATATATATATATATATATATATAATATATGCAATGTTGCAAGGGAGCAACTGATGCTGGGAAAGTTTTCTCAGAGTAGCTGCAACATTTGAAACCTACACAAATAGTGGAAAATTGTATAGAGCATAAAACTCTCCATTATCTACAAAATCGATAATATGTACGATGATGTAGTTGATATCAAATGAAAGATAAGTAATGGATAATGTTGGTACTAACTTTATTTGAGCGAAAATGTCAATAGATTGCATAATAAAAAAATGTTGAAATTTATTATGTTTTTTAAGAATTTTTTGGGGAGAAAGAATATAAATAAAAACAAAGTGGTAAAAAATATCACAAATCCCCTGTACATGGTAGTAGAACCATCATTACACAATAACTTGTGCAAAAATCATGACACTCCTATAAATACTTTTCGCCAAAAATGGAAAATAATATCAGTAACTTATTCCTGAGTTATACATACATTACGTTTTCTGTGAAACTCTACGGTGATGGCGCGCCACATTTCACTATGTTGTCCACCTTAACACATGTTGACAACCCACAGCTGACTGAGTTGTTGTCCACCTTAACACATGTTGACAACCCACAGCTGACTGAGTTGTTGTCCACCTTAACACATGTTGACAACCCACAGGTGACTGAGCTGTTGTCCACCTTAACACATGTTGACAACCCACAGGTGACTGAGCTGTTGTCCACCTTAACACATGTTGACAACCCACAGCTGACTGAGTTGTTGTCCACCTTAACACATGTTGACAACCCACAGGTGACCGAGCTAACCAAACCATACCACGGGCGGGATATGAACCCGCGGTCAGAGAGTCTCAAAACTCGTGGTATGGTTTGTTTACAATCGTGTCATTACGATTTCGTGAGTCGTGGTGACTGAGCTGTTATCACTCCCTGCACTTGAATGGAGTTCTCAGAGAAGTTACTATGTAATGTATTTAGATTGAAACAATCTTAAAAATCATAATTTTTGGAGAAAAAAAAAAGAGTTGCCATGTCTTTTTGATGAGATCAAGAACAAAATAATTACAGTTATGGAGAAACATACCTAGGAAAATGATAGAAACAAGCTGATTACATCAACATGTCGCCAGAATTATGCACTATTTTTTGGCAAAAAAATATTTTTTTCCATAATTTTAATTTTTTTATCACTCCTAAAAAATTCGCACCTCCCTTCATTCGCAACTTAGTAATATTAAACAGCTCCTGATGACGCACTCAGAAGTATAAAAATACTTGAGCTAAAGATTTCCACATGGGCCAGGAACTGTGAATCGACCCCTGCAACCATAACTAGGTGAATACGCGCACTCACGGGAAGCGGCCAGTTGAAGAGGCTGGGTCAGAAGCCGTGAATCGACCCCCGCAACCATAGCTAGGTGAGTACATATACACACGTCACTGTGTTGTCAAGAACTAGAATAGTCTGGGAAGTGATATAGTGGATGCAGGATCCATACATAACTTTAAGAAGAGGTATGGTAAAGCTCATGGAGCAGGAAGAGTGACCCAGTAGTGACTAGTGAAGAGGCGGGGCCAGGAGCTATAACTCCTGCAACCACAACTGAGTACAACTAGGTGAGAACATATACCCCCCACACACACCCACACACAGTAACGCTCAGTGAAGAGGCGGGGCCAGGAGCTGAGTCTCGACCCCTGCAACCATAATTAGGTGAGCACAATTAGGTGAGTACACCCCCCACCCACCCACACACCCCTTACCCCCATACACACACGTAAGGGTCGCCTCCCTGACTACGGTAATGATCTCATCACAAACCTGTCTCTCCCCTCATTCAATTTAGGCTAATTTCTTCCCACTTTCCGCCTCCCCTTACCCTCAAATGTCACTTCCGCTGCGATTACTTCCTCTGATTCCCCTCTCTCCTGGGACGCCCTCTGTCTACACTTTCCCCTCTCATGTCAGTCCTGCTTTCTCTAATATGCTTTCTCTGGGCTGTCCCTTCAAAGAGTGGTTCCGATAGCAATGAGTGGTTTTGATCCAAGGAGCTGGACTTATATTCTCCTTATATTGAGTCTGACAGCCTCTTGTTCCCTAACCACTACGTAACCTCGTGTGGGTTTAGCGCTTTCCCTTCATGATTAAAATTCTAACAGATACTTGTAGCTTAAAAGATTAGGTAGCAAATAATAGTCTTTTGATCCAAGGAAGTGGAGCTATGCTTCCTCTCTCATCAACCAGGTGTTGTATAACACCCAACAGGTTTACCGATAATAGGGAGATTTACATGCAGAAGTTTGGTATGGCAATGGGAGAACCTCTCCCACCAGTCCTTAGAGGTAACCTTAATATAACAAGCGCAATTTAATTTAGACACGTTTACAATTAAATAATAAACACAGTGAAATATATTTTTTTCGTTTGGTTCACAATGTTTTTCGGGAAATTATTGCATGCACAAATTTTCGCTTGCGTTATTCGGCAAGATCGTTGCTATTTAAGCCAAAATCGCAAGTTTTACCTATTTAGCACGATATATATATATATATATATATATATATATATATATATATATATATATATATATATATATATATATATATAGATCCCTAACTGAGAGTTAATAATAGAGGAAAATTGCGTTTAATCTGCAGCTAAATCACGAACGTACAGAGAGAAACTTGGAAAAATTACCTTTCTAAGCAAACAAGTGTAGGTAAACAGACATGAGGGTAACAGAAGAGTAAACAGACTGAGGGTAAGCACAAGCAAGGCTAGACAGACACGAGATACAGCAGAAGGGTGAATCTACACGAAAACAAGTAGAAGGGGCCCAAGGAGAACGGGCCCAAGGAGAAGAGGAGGCAAAACAGGGGTAAGGGGCCAAGAGGCAAAACCAAGGTAACGGCCAAGAAGAAGAAGAAGAGAGAAAACAGAGGTAAGGGCCAAGAAGAAGAAGAAGAGAAAACAGAGGTAAGGGCCCCACGCACAGTCATAAAGTAAGCAATTCTACCATCGTGAGAGCCAAGAACGAGACTTAATGGCTCATTCCACAATGAATCGGTCGCTTCTATAACGTTACACACAACTGAATCTGAATCATCGTGGCTTGCAAGTCACTGCACCCTCTTAAAATCAATCTACTGCATGTCTTTAAGATGCAAAACACGGCCGCAGGGCCGCTTGCGGCTTTAAACTTGCTCATTCTCTCTCTCTCTCTCAGTTCCCGACCTCGTATCGATATGAGTTGTGTGGGTTACGAGTTTTGTGTTACGTCGGGTTTAAAACCGGGGGGTTTGTGGCCCTTTTTAGTTATCGAATTGGTGGTTTTTGTTTGTTTTTGAGACGTGGGTAAACGTACGTGTGTGTAAACGCAGCGCAAGTGCGTCATTCGTTCAGTACAAGTGCGTCATCAAGAGAGGTTCTCACTGTCTTGTTGAAAGAATCAGCATCACTGTTACTGTTATGTTCACTGTTACTGTTATGTTCACTGTTACTATGTTCACTGTTACTGTTATGTTCACTGTTACTGTTATTATGTTCACTGTTACTGTTATGTTCACTGTTACTGTTATTATGTTCAATGTTACTGTTATTATGTTCACTGTTACTGTTATGTTCACTGTTACTGTTATGTTCACTGTTACTGTTATGTTCACTGTTACTGTTATGTTCAATGTTGCTGTTATTATGTTCACTGTTACTATTATGTTCACTGTTACTGTTATGTTCACTGTTACTGTTATGTTCACTGTTACTGTTATGTTCACTGTTACTGTTATTATGTTCAATGTTACTGTTATTATGTTCACTGTTGCTGTTATTATGTTCACTGTTACTGTTATGTTCACTCTTACAAAGGTTCTCCTCTATCTTATTCTATAACTTACCCCTTTATTCTAAACGACACACACACACACACACACACACACACACCTCCCACACACACACACACACACACCCACACACACACACACACCCACACACACACACACACACACCTCCCACACACACACACACACACACCTCCCACACACACACACACCTCCCACACACACACACACACACCCACACACACACACACACACACCCACACACACACACACACACACCCCACACACACACCTCCCACACATGTGTAGGAGTGTTTAACCTACAGGAAATCTCTTCTCCTCGTATAGAACTCAAAAGAGAAAACACATTCACCATCACTCACTCCCTAGCTGTGTTTCCAGTCGTACATAAACATCAAAATTCATGAATCCACAGAATCACATCTCAAATTTTTTTTTCAGAATGAAGTGATTTCCTTCTGAAAATAGTCTGGCTGGATTTTCTCTGAATTCACTGAGATATGTAGGGCAGCGGGACTCCAGCAGCAACAGCCTGGTTGATCAAGCACGCACCAGACGAGCCTGGCCCATGGCCGGGCTCAGAGAGTAAATAAACTCCCGAAACTCTTCAAAGGTATATCAAAGGTATATCATCTCGATCACGCTTCAGATTCACGTCAGATCAACAGCAACGATATTAACCCCACTCCTGCCTGCTGGGTGCCCAAGACACTCGCTGGTAAAGCCTTTCTGCGAGACTGGCAATCGAAGGATTTACAATAAAAATATCAGGGAACGGGTGGGGGTTAAACCCATGGCCAGTCCTGAATCTTAAAGGCCAGTGCGTTAACCACTCGACCAGCTGCCTGTAATAAGTGTCATCCAACCAGGTATATTTACCTACACCTTTCGTTTGCAATAGTGTTGTTACGGTTTCCTGAGTCACTAAATAATTACTCACGCCAGTCTTCTATGTCTAGAGAATTTTTTTCCCTACCCACCATCCCGAGAAGAAGCTGGTCTACAGGCCTATCTCTGAGCCTCACTTTCCGCATATAATTTAAACTCTCTCTTCTAATAGCTTACCACATTGTATTCCTTTGCAATACCAGCCACATCACTTCCCTATCCACCCTCCACATCACTTCCCTATCCACCCTCCACATCACTAGCCACATCACTTCCCTATCCACCCTCCACAACACTAGCCACATCACTTCCCTATCCAACCTCCACAACGCTTCCTTATCCAACCTCCACACCACTAGCCACACCACTAGCCACAACGCTTCCCTAACCAGCTTCCAGTACACTTTCCGAATATAAGACACATGCAACTTTTAGGTACCTTTATTCCGAAACGTTTCGCCTACACAGTAGGCTTCTTCAGTAGAGTACACAAGAGTTGGCAGAAGACCATAGAACTATATACAAAAGAGGAGGTAATCAGTCCCTCAGTATTAGTGTTGGTGAAGATCACCATAGTCTTAAGACTGAGGACTACGGTGCTCTTTACCAACTCCAAGGTTGAGGGACTGATCACCTCATCTTAAGCATATACTTCTACAGTCTTCCCCTTATGTCTTTGAATTTGTATTGATAAGTCACTGGATGGGCGAAACGTCTACTGTAAAGAAATAAATTCACTAACTAGTCTAAAAAAAGTCTTTCTCTCCTGCCTTCAGAATCTCTAAATTCCATTCTTCCTCGTCAAAAAACAAAGTGTGGGCGAAACGTTGTCAATAAAGTCCACCGTGTGGGCGAAACTTTGTAAATAAAGGATCGCATTTTGCTGCTTGTGTGTTTATTTTGCCATCGTGTTGGTATTTTCTACCATTTACGCTTATTTTAGTTAAAGGTGATTTGTCCGCGGTACAACACATGTCCTTGTTGTTTGTGTTATGGAACTTGTGATTACTGCCACGCTTACTGCCTTATTAACTGCCTCACTTACTGCCTCACTGCCTTACTAACTGCCTCACTAACTGCTTCACTTACTGCCTCACTAATTGCCTCACTTACTGCCTCACTGCCTCACTTACTGCCTCACTAACTGCCTCACTAACTGCCTCACTAATTGCCTCATTGCCTCACTTACTGCCTCACTGCCTCCGTATTAACCTGCTCCCTTTTCCTGTTCTTAATAAATTATCTTTCACACTGCCATGGACACGAATTTCCACTTCCTTATTGGACGTGAAAAAAAAAGATATCCTCTCTCTCTCTCTCTCTCTCTCTCTCTCTCTTTCACAGATCCCCGTGTAGTAGACAGGCTTTAAACCCAATTAACTACTAGACCTTCACACAGGTGACAAGGTCGTAAATTCTCTTCCTTAGTGCCTCGACCCCATCGTTCACTTTAATTGCCATATCTTTGACAAAATACAATCCCAGCGCTTACTACTCGCCAGGCGAGTACTGCATAACAGTACTCACCTGGTTGTGGCTGCAGGGGTCGAGTTACAGCCCCTGGCCCTTGTCTCTTTACTGGTCGCCACTAGATCCACTCTCTCTCCCTGCCCCAAGAGCTTTATCGTACTTCTTCTTAGAGATATGTATGGATCCTGCCTCCACTACATCACTGTCATACAGTGTTGTAACACTGTCATACACAACAGTGTTGTAATACTCTCATACACAACAGTGTTGTAATATTCTCATAACACAAGTGCACGTAACACAACACTGTCGTAACACAACAGCTCCTGGTACTGTACAGATTTGTCCAGAAACCACAATAGCAAACCCTCTCACCCCTCTCTTAAAAACAGCGCCCTCTAGATTTTAATGGCAGAGCTGTCACAGGAGTGTAAAAAAAAAGTACAAAGTGATATTTTAGACTGAGGTTGTACACGTACATCAAGGACAGGAGGGGAGAGGAAGGAAAGAAAAATTGTGAGGTGACTATTAAGAGAGGCGATGAACGGTGGTGGGAAGCACAGTGTCACATGGGGAACTCGCGGCACACGGTGACTATCGTACGGCGACTATCGTACGGCCCATAGCTATCACACGGCCACGAACATGCAATCCGTAGTGGCTACTACAAGGCACACGGGGACTATCATACGGCCTATAGCTGCTTTCACGAGGCCACGAACAAGCGATCCGTAGTGGCTACTACAAGGCACATGGGGACTATCATATGGCCCATAGCTATCACACGGCCATGAGCATATGATCAATAGCGGTTACTACACGGCTCATACGACCCATAGGGGCCACGAATATACGATCCATATCATCTACTACACAGAACACGGTAATGAACATACGGCCCATAGCTACTACCATACAGTGTGAGCATATGATCTATAGCGGCTACTACATAGCACATGGCAGTGAACATACAGCCCATAGTTTCTATCACATAGCATGAACATACAGCCTATAGCTTCAATCACACAGCATGAACATATGATCCATAGCTATCAAACGACATATGACAACTATCATATAGCCCATTATGGCTATCACACGACCTGGAAGACGACTACATAACCTGGAAAATCATACTCTCATAGCGGCAAATACAAGTCTTTTCTACTCTTATGTCTGCCTTCTTCCACGTTGCTACGATTTCCGTCTCCTCAGACCTTTTAGTCTTAGAGTGTATTTTGCAAGCAATTCAGTTCTTCTGTTTCTCATGTATCTTCTCTACATTCATCTCTGGTTGTGTCGTTTCTTCAGGACACACACAACAAATGCTGGGAACTTTCCCGTTGTGGCGGTGAGTTCAGCGAACTTTAAAGCCACACTGCATGCTGCCATTCAGGTTCTTTTTCTCCTACTGACTTTCGTAAAGAATACGAAGTAACAATACCGTAGATGGTGCAGTACACCAGGCACACTATTTAAGGGAGGAATATCCTGGCGACGTTTTGGTCCATTCCATACCATTGTCAAGTCACAAATGGGGTGAGAAAACTTGAGAAGGCCTAAAGGTTTTACGGTAGGGATGGGGAAAGAAGGTAGGGAAAGTAGTAGTAGCAGCAGTATTAGTAGTAGTAGTAGTAATAATAATAGTAGTAATAATAGTAGTAATAGTAGTAATAGTAATAATAGTAATAATAGTAATAATAGTAATAGTAGTAGTAATAATAGTAATACTAATAGTAGTAGTAATAGTAGTAGTAATACTAATAGTAATAGTAATAGTAGTGATAGCAATTTTGATATCGGTTGTTGTAGTAGTGGTGGTAACAGTAGTTTAAGTAGCAGCAGTGGTAGTGACAGAAGTGAAGTAGAAATAGTAGTAGTAGAAGTAGTAGTAGTAGTAGTAGTAGAAGTAGTAGTAGTAGTAGTAGTAGTAGTAGTACTGTACTGATCTCCATGCATACTAGCAGACTGATCATTTAGTTTCAACGGCCACATCTGGTGTGATCAGATTTCCTTCGTGACAACCAGGTCTGGCGTGACCTCCAACACCAGGTCTGGCGTGGCCTCCAACACCAGGTCTGGCGTGACCTCCAACACCAGGTCTGGCGTGGCCTCCAACACCAGGTCTGCCGTAGCCTCCAACACCAGGTCTGGCGTGATCTCCAACACCAGGTCTGGCGTGACCTCCAACACCAGGTCTGGCGTGACCTCCAACACCAGGTCTGGCGTGATCTCCAACATCAGGTCTGGCGTGACCTCCAACACCAGGTCTGGCGTGATCTCCAACACCAGGTCTGGCGTGATCTCCAACATCAGGTCTGGCGTGACCCCTAACACCAGGTCTGGCGTGACCTCCACCACCAGCTCTGGTGTGGCCCTATCTGACCTTTTACGAGAGGACACCCAACAATATAGCCAACACTCCTAATACGTTGTTAAAGAACAGTATCACAACTCCGTTCCTTTCCCTACCCTCATATCCCAGCACTAAAAACAGATTACGTTCCCTTAACAGACTTCTCCTTTGGGAATAAACTCTTTTACTCGGCATTATCTCAAAGATTCATAGTCATAAAGTCGGTGGAGATTCTCTCAGAAGTACAGTACGTCGCGATAGAAGATAGGATAGCAGGGGAGAGTAAGATACCGTAAACCCGAGAAAATAACTTGTTATCGAAGTTGCTCTTGCCAGATGAGTGATGGATCACAGAGGTGTATGTCTCTCAGTGTATATATACAGAGAGGTGTATGTCTCTCAGTGTATATACACAGAGAGGTATATGTCTCTCAGTGTATATACACAGAGGTGTATGTCTCTCAGTGTATATACACAGAGAGGTGTATGTCTCTCAGTGTATATACACAGAGGTGTATGTCTCTCAGTGTATATATACAGAGAGGTGTATGTCTCTCAGTGTATATACACAGAGAGGTGTATGTCTCTCAGTGTATATACACAGAGGTGTATGTCTCTCAGTGTATATACACAGACAGGTGTATGTCTCTCAGTGTATATACACAGAGAGGTGTATGTCTCTCAGTGTATATACACAGAGGTGTATGTCTCTCAGTGTATATACACAGAGAGGTGTATGTCTCTCAGTGTATATACACAGAGGCGTATGTCTCTCAGTGTATATACACAGAGGTGTATGTCTCTCAGTGTATATACACAGAGAGGTGTATGTCTCTCAGTGTATATACACAGAGGTGTATGTCTCTCAGTGTATATACACAAAGAGGTGCATGTCTCTCAGTGTATATACACAGAGAGGTGTATGTCTCTCAGTGTATATACACAGAGAGGTGTATGTCTCTCAGTGTATATACACAGAGAGGTATATGTCTCTCAGTGTATATACACAGAGGTGTATGTCTCTCAGTGTATATACACAGAGAGGTGTATGTCTCTCAGTGTATATACACAGAGATGTATGTCTCTCAGTGTATATACACAGAGAGGTGTATGTCTCTCAGTGTATATACACAGAGAGGTGTATGTCTCTCAGTGTATATACACAGAGATGTATGTCTCTCAGTGTATATGCACAGAGAGGTGTATGTCTCACAGTGTATATACACAGAGAGGTGTATGTCTCTCAGTGTATATACACAGAGGTGTATGTCTCTCAGTGTATATACACAGAGGTGTATGTCTCAGTGTATATATACAGAGGTGTATGTCTCTCAGTGTATATACACAGAGGTGTATGTCTCTCAGTGTATATACACAGAGGTGCATGTCTCTCAGTGTATATACACAGAGGTGTATGTCTCTCAGTGTATATGCACAGAGAGGTGTATGTCTCTCAGTGTATATACACAGAGAGGTGTATGTCTCTCAGTGTATATACACAGAGAGGTGTATGTCTCTCAGTGTATATACACAGAGGTGTATGTCTCTCAGTGTATATACACAGATAGGTGTATGTCTCTCAGTGTATATACACAGGTGTATGTCTCTCAGTGTATATACACAGAGGTGTATGTCTCTCAGTGTATATACACAGAGGTGTATGTCTCTCAGTGTATATACACACAGGTGTATGTCTCTCAGTGTATATACACACAGGTGTATGTCTCTCAGTGTATATACACAGAGAGGTGTATGTCTCTCAGTGTATATACACAGAGAGGTGTACGTCTCTCAGTGTATATACACAGAGAGGTGTATGTCTCTCAGTGTATATACACAGAGAGGTGTATGTCTCTCAGTGTATATACACAGAGAGGTATATGTCTCTCAGTGTATATACACAGAGGTGTATGTCTCTCAGTGTATATACACAGAGGTATATGTCTCTCAGTGTATATACACAGAGAGGTATATACATCCTGTGTCTCAGTGTATATACACAGAGAGGTATATACATCCTGTGTCTCAGTGTATATACACAGAGAGGTATATACATCCTGTGTCTCAGTGTATATACACAGAGAGGTATATGTCTCTCAGTGTATATACACAGAGAGGTGTATGTCTCTCAGTGTATATACACAGAGAGGTGTATGTCTCTCAGTGTATATACACAGAGAGGTGTATGTCTCTCAGTGTATATACACAGAGAGGTGTATGTCTCTCAGTGTATATACACAGAGAGGTGTATGTCTCTCAGTGTATATACACAGAGAGGTGTATGTCTCTCAGTGTATATACACAGAGAGGTGTATGTCTCTCAGTGTATATACACAGAGAGGTGTATGTCTCTCAGTGTATATACACAGAGAGGTGTATGTCTCTCAGTGTATATACACAGAGAGGTGTATGTCTCTCAGTGTATATACACAGAGATGTATGTCTCTCAGTGTATATACACAGAGGTGTATGTCTCTCAGTGTATATACACACAGGTGTATGTCTCTCAGTGTATATACACAGAGGTGTATGTCTCTCAGTGTATATACACAGAGAGGTGTATGTCTCTCAGTGTATATACACAGATAGGTGTATGTCTCTCAGTGTATATACACAGAGAGGTGTATGTCTCTCAGTGTATATACACAGAGAGGTGTATGTCTCTCAGTGTATATACACAGAGGTGTATGTCTCTCAGTGTATATACACAGAGGTGTATGTCTCTCAGTGTATATACACAGAGATGTATGTCTCTCAGTGTATATACACAGAGGTGTATGTCTCTCAGTGTATATACACACAGGTGTATGTCTCTCAGTGTATATACACAGAGGTGTATGTCTCTCAGTGTATATACACAGAGGTGTATGTCTCTCAGTGTATATACACAGAGAGGTGTATGTCTCTCAGTGTATATACACAGAGATGTATAATAATAATAATATCTTTATTTACTATAAGTACATATACAAGGTATACAGACCATAGCTGACATCAATGACATACTAATATATAGAAAGCCCCTTGTTATGCTGAGCATTTCAGGAAAATTAGGTCAGTTTTGTCCCAGGATGCGACCCACACCAGTCCACTAACACCCAGGTACCAGTTCTACTGACGGGTGAACATTAACAATCGGTGTAAAGAAACACGTCCGATGTTTCCACCCCTTTGCCGGGAATCGAACCCGGACTCTCACCGTGTGAAGCGAGAGCTTCGCCACCAGACCAAGGGCCACCGTGGATCAAGCCTTCACTTTTTTGCGAGCTGGATGACCCATGTGAGTCATGGCCATGTGACCCATGTGACGTCTTTAACACCCGTTGATAACATAGGTACCCATTGATATCAGCACCCACTGATATCAATACCTATTGATGACATCAATACTGATGCTTGGATAAGTGAGTCATCAACATTAATGCTTAGATGTCAAACACAAACACTGAGGAGTCTGGTGATGAGAGATGGAGGAGGCAGAGTAAGAAGCAGCATCATCAAAACTACTACTACTGCTACTACTATTACTACTACTGCTACTTCTACTACTACTACTAATAATAATAATAAATAAATAAATAATATTAAGAAGAAGGAGAAGCAGGAGGAGGAGGAGTAGGAGGAATTGTTGCACATGTTGTAGACGCAGATGTTCGCGTCTACAACACACAAACAATAGTTTGCCTCAACTATAATAATTCAAACGTCAATACTGGTGACAAATGTAAGCTCCATCGACGTGTCTAGGACATTTAAATGGTTATCTCACACGGCCAGACAGACATTTAAATGTCTATCTCACCGGCCAGACAGGCATTTAAACTCCGACACGCGTGGGACATTTAAATATCAATGCATCTGGTGCGTCGGCTCGCCTTGGGGCATTAAAATGTTTGCCTGACTAGAGTATTTAAATCCATAGCACAGGTGAGAGATTTACACCTAACGCTCCTGTTCCTTCTGTTTTGTTTTGTTGCTATTGTTGTTGTTACTGCTGTTGTTGTTGTTTGCTGTTTTTGTTTGTGCTGTTGTTGTTCCTGGTGTTGCTTCTCCTCCTCCTCCTCCTGTTCTTCATCCCTTTATTTCCTCTTCGTCCTCCGGAAAAGGACTTTGTTAAATTCACCCATAAAGTCCTTTTCTCATTTTTATTATTATTATTATTATTATTATTATTATTATTATTATTATTATTATTATTATATATATATATTTATATGAATGATGTAAGATATGAACTGTAGACCTTCTGTCCACAAAATCCTTTTCCGATTTTAAAAAATCGCTGCAGAAATATGATAAAAGATGTAAATCGTACTTTTATTTAAATGATAGCTGATCTAATAGACTTTCATTGTTGCTCTTGCAGTACAAGATAGATAGATGGGGTATGGATAAGGAAGGCTCAACAATAGGGGGGTGGTAAGACTAGATACTGGCACAAAACTGAGGATAAATATAGCAAAAAAAACGGGAGCAATATATCGTGGGTGGTAAATATCCATCAGTATCCTTCACTGTTAGTGAGCTCCTGTTATCTTCCCATCAGACGGGACAACAGATAAATCTGCTGTTTTGGTAACTTTGGAACTGGTCTCCATAGTACCGAATTGATGCTTCAGCACTCGCTATTCCCTACTGACCATAGCACTACACTGATGCTTCAGCACTCGCTATTACCTACTGACCATAGCACTACACTGATGCTTCAGCACTCGCTATTCCCTACTGACCATAGCACTACACTGATGCTTCAGCACTCGCTATTACCTACTGACCATAGCACTACACTGATGCTTCAGCACTCGCTATTCTCTGACCATAGCACTACACTGATGCTTCAGCACTCGCTATTCCCTACTGACCATAGCACTACACTGATGCTTCAGCACTCGCTATTCTCTACTGACTATAGCACTACACTGATGCTTCAGCACTCGCTATTACCTACTGACCACAGCTCTACACTGATGCTTCAGCACTCACTATTCTCTACTGACCATAGCACTACACTGATGCTTCAGCACTCGCTATTCTCTACTGACCATAGCACTACACTGATGCTTCAGCACTCGCTATTCTCTACTGACCATAGCACTACACTGATGCTTCAGCACTCGCTATTCTCTACTGACCATAGCACTACACTGATGCTTCAGCACTCGCTATTACCTACTGACCATAGCTCTACACTGAAGCTTCAGCACTCGCTATTCTCTACTGACCATAGCACTACAATGATGCTTCAGCACTCGCTATTACCTACTGACCACAGCTCTACACTGATGCTTCATCACTCGCTATTCTCTACTGACCATAGCACTACACTGATGCTTCAGCACTCGCTATTACCTACTGACCACAGCTCTACACTGATGATTCAGCACTCGCTATTACCTACTGACCACAGCTCTACACTGATGCTTCAGCACTCGCTATTCCCTACTGACCATAGCACTACACTGATGTTTCAGCACTCGCTATTACCTACTGACCATAGCACTACACTGATGCTTCAGCACTCGCTATTACATACTGACCATAGCTCTACACTGATGCTTCAGCACTCGCTATTACCTACTGACCATAGCTCTACACTGATGCTTCAGCACTCGCTATTACCTACTGACCATAGCACTACACTGATGCTTCAGCACTCGCTATTCTCTACTGACCATAGCTCTACACTGATGCTTCAGCACTCGCTATTCCCTACTGACCATAGCACTACACTGATGCTTCACCACTCGCTATTCCCTACTGACCATAGCACTACACTTATGCTTCAGCACTCGCTATTCCCTACTGACCATAGCACTTCACTGATGCTTCAGCACTCGCTATTCTCTACTGACCATAGCACTTCACTGATGCTTCAGCACTCGCTATTCCCTACTGACCATAGCTCTACACTGATGCTTCAGCACTCGCTATTCCCTACTGACCATAGCACTACACTGATGCTTCAGCACTCGCTATTCTCTACTGACCATAGCACTACACTGATGCTTCAGCACTCGCTATTCCCTACTGACCATAGCACTACACTAATGCTTCAGCACTCGCTATTCCCTACTGACCATAGCACTACACTGATGCTTCAGCACTCGCTATTCCCTACTGACCATAGCACTACACTGATGCTTCAGCACTCGCAATTCTCTACTGACCATAGCTCTACACTGATGCTTCAGCACTCGCTATTCTCTACTGACCATAGCACTACACTGATGCTTCAGCACTCGCTATTCTCTACTGACCATAGCACTACACTGATGCTTCAGCACTCGCTATTCTCTACTGACCATAGCACTACACTGATGCTTCAGCACTCGCTATTCCCTACTGACCATAGCACTACACTGATGCTTCAGCACTCGCTATTCCCTACTGACCATAGCACTACACTGATGCTTCAGCACTCGCTATTCCCTACTGACCATAGCACTACACTGATGCTTCAGCACTCGCTATTCCCTACTGACCATAGCACTACACTGATGCTTCAGCACTCGCAATTCTCTGACCATAGCACTTCACTGATGCTTCAGCACTCGCTATTCCCTACTGACCATAGCACTACACTGATGCTTCAGCACTCGCTATTACCTACTGACCATAGCTCTACACTGATGCTTCAGCACTCGCTATTACCTACTGACCATAGCTCTACACTGATGCTTCAGCACTCGCTATTCCCTACTGACCATAGCACTACACTGATGCTTCAGCACTCGCTATTCTCTACTGACCATAGCACTACACTGATGCTTCAGCACTCGCTATTCTCTACTGACCATAGCTCTACACTGATGCTTCAGCACTCGCTATTCTCTACTGACCATAGCACTACACTGATGCTTCAGCACTCGCTATTCCCTACTAACCATAGCACTACACTGATGCTTCAGCACTCGCTATTCCCTACTGACCATAGCACTAAACTGATGCTTCAGCACTCGCTATTCTCTACTGACCATAGCACTACACTGATGTTCAGCACTCGCTATTCTCTACTGACCATAGCACTACACTGATGCTTCAGCACTCGCTATTCTCTACTGACCATAGCACTACACTGATGCTTCAGCACTCGCTATTCCCTACTGACCATTGCTCTACACTGATGCTTCAGCACTCGCTATTCTCTACTGACCATAGCTCTACACTGACGCTTCAGCACTCGCTATTCCCTACTGACCATAGCTCTACACTGATGCTTCAGCACTCGCTATTACCTACTGACCATAGCTCTACACTGATGCTTCAGCACTCGCTATTACCTACTGACCATAGCTCTACACTGATGCTTCAGCTCTCGCTATTACCTACTGACCATAGCTCTACACTGATGCTTCAGCACTCGCTATTACCTACTGACCATAGCTCTACACTGATGCTTCAGCATTCGCTATTACCTACTGACCATAGCTCTACACTGATGTTTCAGCACTCGCTATTACCTACTGACCATAGCTCTACACTGATGCTTCAGCACTCGCTATTACCTACTGACCATAGCTCTACACTGATGCTTCAGCACTCGCTATTACCTACTGACCATAGCTCTACACTGATGCTTCAGCACTCGCTATTACCTATTGACCATAGCACTACACTGATGCTTCAGCACTCGCTATTCTCTACTGACCATAGCACTACACTGATGCTTCAGCACTCGCTATTACCTACTGACCATAGCTCTACACTGATGCTTCAGCACTCGCTATTCTCTACTGACTATAGCTCTACACTGATGCTTCAGCACTCGCTATTCCCTACTGACCATAGCACTACACTGATGCTTCAGCACTCGCTATTCTCTACTGACCATAGCTCTACACTGATGCTTCAGCACTCGCTATTCTCTACTGACCATAGCTCTACACTGATGCTTCAGCACTCGCTATTCTCTACTGACCATAGCTCTACACTGATGCTTCAGCATTCGCTATTACCTACTGACCATAGCTCTACACTGATGTTTCAGCACTCGCTATTACCTACTGACCATAGCACTACACTGATGCTTCAGCACTCGCTATTCTCTACTGACCATAGCTCTACACTGATGCTTCAGCACTCGCTATTACCTGACCATAGCACTACACTGATGCTTCAGCACTCGCTATTACCTACTGACCATAGCTCTACACTGATGCTTCAGCACTCGCTATTACCTACTGACCATAGCTCTACACTGATGTTTCAGCACTCGCTATTACCTACTGACCATAGCTCTACACTGATGTTTCAGCACTCGCTATTACCTACTGACCATAGCTCTACACTGATGTTTCAGCACTCGCTATTACCTACTGACCATAGCTCTACGCTGATGCTTCAGCACTCGCTATTACCTACTGACCATAGCTCTACACTGATGCTTCAGCACTCGCTATTACCTACTGACCATAGCTCTACACTGATGCTTCAGCACTCGCTATTCCCTACTGACCATAGCTCTACACTGATGCTTCAGCACTCGTTATTCCCTACTGACCATAGCTCTACACTGATGCTTCACCACTCGCTATTCTCTACTGACCATAGCTCTACACTGATGTTTCAGCACTCGCTATTACCTACTGACCATAGCTCTACACTGATGCTTCAGCACTCGCTATTCTCTACTGACCATAGCTCTACACTGATGCTTCAGCACTCGCTATTCTCTACTGACCATAGCACTACACTGATGCTTCAGCACTCGCTATTCTCTACTGACCATAGCACTACACTGATGCTTCAGCACTCGCTATTCCCTACTGACCATAGCTCTACACTGATGTTTCAGCACTCGCTATTCTCTACTGACCATAGCACTACACTGATGCTTCAGCACTCGCTATTCCCTACTGACCATAGCTCTACACTGATGCTTCAGCACTCGCTATTCTCTACTGACCATAGCTCTACACTGATGCTTCAGCACTCGCTATTCCCTACTGACCATAGCTCTACACTGATGCTTCAGCACTCGCTATTCTCTACTGACTATAGCTCTACACTGATGCTTCAGCACTCGCTATTCCCTACTGACCATAGCACTACACTGATGCTTCAGCACTCGCTATTCTCTACTGACCATAGCTCTACACTGATGCTTCAGCACTCGCTATTACCTACTGACCATAGCACTACACTGATGCTTCAGCACTCGCTATTCTCTGACCATAGCACTACACTGATTCTTCAGCACTCGCTATTCCCTACTGACCATAGCACTACACTGATGCTTCAGCACTCGCTATTCTCTACTGACTATAGCACTACACTGATGCTTCAGCACTCGCTCTTACCTACTGACCACAGCTCTACACTGATGCTTCAGCACTCGCTATTCTCTACTGACCATAGCACTACACTGATGCTTCAGCACTCGCTATTCTCTACTGACCATAGCACTACACTGATGCTTCAGCACTCGCTATTCTCTACTGACCATAGCACTACACTGATGCTTCAGCACTCGCTATTACCTACTGACCATAGCTCTACACTGAAGCTTCAGCACTCGCTATTCTCTACTGACCATAGCACTACACTGATGCTTCAGCACTCGCTATTACCTACTGACCACAGCTCTACACTGATGCTTCATCACTCGCTATTCTCTACTGACCATAGCACTACACTGATGCTTCAGCACTCGCTATTACCTACTGACCACAGCTCTACACTGATGATTCAGCACTCGCTATTACCTACTGACCACAGCTCTACACTGATGCTTCAGCACTCGCTATTCCCTACTGACCATAGCACTACACTGATGTTTCAGCACTCGCTATTACCTACTGACCATAGCACTACACTGATGCTTCAGCACTCGCTATTACATACTGACCATAGCTCTACACTGATGCTTCAGCACTCGCTATTACCTACTGACCATAGCTCTACACTGATGCTTCAGCACTCGCTATTACCTACTGACCATAGCACTACACTGATGCTTCAGCACTCGCTATTCTCTACTGACCATAGCTCTACACTGATGCTTCAGCACTCGCTATTCCCTACTGACCATAGCACTACACTGATGCTTCACCACTCGCTATTCCCTACTGACCATAGCTCTACACTGATGCTTCAGCACTCGCTATTCCCTACTGACCATAGCACTACACTGATGCTTCAGCACTCGCTATTCTCTACTGACCATAGCACTACACTGATGCTTCAGCACTCGCTATTCCCTACTGACAATAGCACTACACTGATGCTTCAGCACTCGCTATTCCCTACTGACCATAGCACTACACTGATGCTTCAGCACTCGCTATTCCCTACTGACCATAGCACTACACTGATGCTTCAGCACTCGCTATTCTCTACTGACCATAGCTCTACACTGATGCTTCAGCACTCGCTATTCTCTACTGACCATAGCACTACACTGATGCTTCAGCACTCGCTATTCTCTACTGACCATAGCACTACACTGATGCTTCAGCACTCGCTATTCTCTACTGACCATAGCACTACACTGATGCTTCAGCACTCGCTATTCCCTACTGACCATAGCACTACACTGATGCTTCAGCACTCGCTATTCCCTACTGACCATAGCTCTACACTGATGCTTCAGCACTCGCTATTCCCTACTGACCATAGCACTACACTGATGCTTCAGCACTCGCTATTCCCTACTGACCATAGCACTACACTGATGCTTCAGCACTCGCAATTCTCTGACCATAGCACTTCACTGATGCTTCAGCACTCGCTATTCCCTACTGACCATAGCACTACACTGATGCTTCAGCACTCGCTATTACCTACTGACCATAGCACTACACTGATGCTTCAGCACTCGCTATTCCCTACTGACCATAGCACTACACTGATGCTTCAGCACTCGCTATTCTCTACTGACCATAGCACTACACTGATGCTTCAGCACTCGCTATTCTCTACTGACCATAGCTCTACACTGATGCTTCAGCACTCGCTATTCTCTACTGACCATAGCACTACACTGATGCTTCAGCACTCGCTATTCCCTACTAACCATAGCACTACACTGATGCTTCAGCACTCGCTATTCCCTACTGACCATAGCACTACACTGATGCTTCAGCACTCGCTATTCTCTACTGACCATAGCACTACACTGATGCTTCAGCACTCGCTATTCTCTACTGACCATAGCACTACACAGATGCTTCAGCACTCGCTATTCTCTACTGACCATAGCACTACACTGATGCTTCAGCACTCGCTATTCCCTACTGACCATTGCTCTACACTGATGCTTCAGCACTCGCTATTCTCTACTGACCATAGCTCTACACTGATGCTTCAGCACTCGCTATTCCCTACTGACCATAGCTCTACACTGATGCTTCAGCACTCGCTATTACCTACTGACCATAGCTCTACACTGATGCTTCAGCACTCGCTATTACCTACTGACCATAGCTCTACACTGATGCTTCAGCTCTCGCTATTACCTACTGACCATAGCTCTACACTGATGCTTCAGCACTCGCTATTACCTACTGACCATAGCTCTACACTGATGCTTCAGCACTCGCTATTACCTACTGACCATAGCTCTACACTGATGCTTCAGCACTCGCTATTACCTACTGACCATAGCTCTACACTGATGCTTCAGCACTCGCTATTACCTACTGACCATAGCTCTACACTGATGCTTCAGCACTCGCTATTACCTATTGACCATAGCACTACACTGATGCTTCAGCACTCGCTATTCTCTACTGACCATAGCACTACACTGATGCTTCAGCACTCGCTATTACCTACTGACCATAGCTCTACACTGATGCTTCAGCACTCGCTATTCTCTACTGACTATAGCTCTACACTGATGCTTCAGCACTCGCTATTCCCTACTGACCATAGCACTACACTGATGCTTCAGCACTCGCTATTCTCTACTGACCATAGCTCTACACTGATGCTTCAGCACTCGCTATTCTCTACTGACCATAGCTCTACACTGATGCTTCAGCACTCGCTATTCTCTACTGACCATAGCTCTACACTGATGCTTCAGCATTCGCTATTACCTACTGACCATAGCTCTACACTGATGTTTCAGCACTCGCTATTACCTACTGACCATAGCACTACACTGATGCTTCAGCACTCGCTATTCTCTACTGACCATAGCTCTACACTGATGCTTCAGCACTCGCTATTACCTACTGACCATAGCACTACACTGATGCTTCAGCACTCGCTATTACCTGACCATAGCACTACACTGATGCTTCAGCACTCGCTATTACCTACTGACCATAGCTCTACACTGATGCTTCAGCACTCGCTATTACCTACTGACCATAGCTCTACACTGATGTTTCAGCACTCGCTATTACCTACTGACCATAGCTCTACACTGATGTTTCAGCACTCGCTATTACCTACTGACCATAGCTCTACACTGATGTTTCAGCACTCGCTATTACCTACTGACCATAGCTCTACGCTGATGCTTCAGCACTCGCTATTACCTACTGACCATAGCTCTACACTGATGCTTCAGCACTCGCTATTACCTACTGACCATAGCACTACACTGATGCTTCAGCACTCGCTATTCCCTACTGACCATAGCTCTACACTGATGCTTCAGCACTCGTTATTCCCTACTGACCATAGCTCTACACTGATGCTTCAGCACTCGCTATTCTCTACTGACCATAGCTCTACACTGATGTTTCAGCACTCGCTATTACCTACTGACCATAGCTCTACACTGATGCTTCAGCACTCGCTATTCTCTTCTGACCATAGCTCTACACTGATGCTTCAGCACTCGCCATTCTCTACTGACCATAGCACTACACTGATGCTTCAGCACTCGCTATTCTCTACTGACCATAGCACTACACTGATGCTTCAGCACTCGCTATTCCCTACTGACCATAGCTCTACACTGATGTTTCAGCACTCGCTATTCTCTACTGACCATAGCACTACACTGATGCTTCAGCACTCGCTATTCCCTACTGACCATAGCTCTACACTGATGCTTCAGCACTCGCTATTCTCTACTGACCATAGCTCTACACTGATGCTTCAGCACTCGCTATTCCCTACTGACCATAGCTCTACACTGATGCTTCAGCACTCGCTATTCTCTACTGACTATAGCTCTACACTGATGCTTCAGCACTCGCTATTCCCTACTGACCATAGCACTACACTGATGCTTCAGCACTCGCTATTCTCTACTGACCATAGCTCTACACTGATGCTTCAGCACTCGCTATTCTCTACTGACCATAGCTCTACACTGATGCTTCAGCACTCGCTATTCTCTACTGACCATAGCTCTACACTGATGCTTCAGCATTCGCTATTACCTACTGACCATAGCTCTACACTGATGTTTCAGCACTCGCTATTACCTACTGACCATAGCACTACACTGATGCTTCAGCACTCGCTATTCTCTACTGACCATAGCTCTACACTGATGCTTCAGCACTCGCTATTACCTACTGACCATAGCACTACACTGATGCTTCAGCACTCGCTATTACCTGACCATAGCACTACACTGATGCTTCAGCACTCGCTATTACCTACTGACCATAGCTCTACACTGATGCTTCAGCACTCGCTATTACCTACTGACCATAGCTCTACACTGATGTTTCAGCACTCGCTATTACCTACTGACCATAGCTCTACACTGATGTTTCAGCACTCGCTATTACCTACTGACCATAGTTCTACACTGATGTTTCAGCACTCGCTATTACCTACTGACCATAGCTCTACGCTGATGCTTCAGCACTCGCTATTACCTACTGACCATAGCTCTACACTGATGCTTCAGCACTCGCTATTACCTACTGACCATAGCTCTACACTGATGCTTCAGCACTCGCTATTCCCTACTGACCATAGCTCTACACTGATGCTTCAGCACTCGTTATTCCCTACTGACCATAGCTCTACACTGATGCTTCAGCACTCGCTATTCTCTACTGACCATAGCTCTACACTGATGTTTCAGCACTCGCTATTACCTACTGACCATAGCTCTACACTGATGCTTCAGCACTCGCTATTCTCTACTGACCATAGCTCTACACTGATGCTTCAGCACTCGCTATTCTCTACTGACCATAGCACTACACTGATGCTTCAGCACTCGCTATTCTCTACTGACCATAGCTCTACACTGATGTTTCAGCACTCGCTATTCTCTACTGACCATAGCTCTACACTGATGCTTCAGCACTCGCTATTCTCTACTGACCATAGCACTACACTGATGCTTCAGCACTCGCTATTCCCTACTGACCATAGCTCTACACTGATGTTTCAGCACTCGCTATTCTCTACTGACCATAGCTCTACACTGATGCTTCAGCACTCGCTATTCTCTACTGACCATAGCACTACACTGATGCTTCAGCACTCGCTATTCCCTACTGACCATAGCTCTACACTGATGTTTCAGCACTCGCTATTCTCTACTGACCATAGCACTACACTGATGCTTCAGCACTCGCTATTCCCTACTGACCATAGCTCTACACTGATGCTTCAGCACTCGCTATTCTCTACTGACCATAGCTCTACACTGATGCTTCAGCACTCGCTATTCCCTACTGACCATAGCTCTACACTGATGCTTCAGCACTCGCTATTACCTACTGACCATAGCTCTACACTGATGCTTCAGCACTCGCTATTACCTACTGACCATAGCTCTACACTGATGCTTCAGCACTCGCTATTACCTACTGACCATAGCTCTACACTGATGCTTCAGCACTCGCTATTACCTACTGACCATAGCTCTACTCTGATGCTTCAGCACTCGCTATTACCTACTGACCATAGCTCTACACTGATGTTTCAGCACTCGCTATTACCTACTGACCATAGCTCTACACTGATGCTTCAGCACTCGCTATTACCTACTGACCATAGCTCTACACTGATGCTTCAGCACTCGCTATTACCTACTGACCATAGCTCTACACTGATGCTTCAGCACTCGCTATTACCTATTGACCATAGCACTACACTGATGCTTCAGCACTCGCTATTCTCTACTGACCATAGCACTACACTGATGCTTCAGCACTCGCTATTACCTACTGACCATAGCTCTACACTGATGCTTCAGCACTCGCTATTACCTACTGACCATAGCTCTACACTGATGCTTCAGCACTCGCTATTCTCTACTGACCATAGCTCTACACTGATGCTTCAGCACTCGCTATTCCCTACTGACCATAGCTCTACACTGATGTTTCAGCACTCGCTATTCTCTACTGACCATAGCACTACACTGATGCTTCAGCACTCGCTATTCTCTACTGACCATAGCACTACACTGATGCTTCAGCACTCGCTATTCCCTACTGACCATAGCTCTACACTGATGTTTCAGCACTCGCTATTCTCTACTGACCATAGCACTACACTGATGCTTCAGCACTCGCTATTCCCTACTGACCATAGCTCTACACTGATGCTTCAGCACTCGCTATTCTCTACTGACCATAGCTCTACACTGATGCTTCAGCACTCGCTATTCCCTACTGACCATAGCTCTACACTGATGCTTCAGCACTCGCTATTACCTACTGACCATAGCTCTACACTGATGCTTCAGCACTCGCTATTACCTACTGACCATAGCTCTACACTGATGCTTCAGCACTCGCTATTACCTACTGACCATAGCTCTACACTGATGCTTCAGCACTCGCTATTACCTACTGACCATAGCTCTACTCTGATGCTTCAGCACTCGCTATTACCTACTGACCATAGCTCTACACTGATGTTTCAGCACTCGCTATTACCTACTGACCATAGCTCTACACTGATGCTTCAGCACTCGCTATTACCTACTGACCATAGCTCTACACTGATGCTTCAGCACTCGCTATTACCTACTGACCATAGCTCTACACTGATGCTTCAGCACTCGCTATTACCTATTGACCATAGCACTACACTGATGCTTCAGCACTCGCTATTCTCTACTGACCATAGCACTACACTGATGCTTCAGCACTCGCTATTACCTACTGACCATAGCTCTACACTGATGCTTCAGCACTCGCTATTACCTACTGACCATAGCTCTACACTGATGCTTCAGCACTCGCTATTCTCTACTGACCATAGCTCTACACTGATGCTTAAGCACTCGCTATTACCTACTGACCATAGCTCTACACTGATGTTTCAGCACTCGCTATTACCTACTGACCATAGCTCTACACTGATGCTTCAGCACTCGCTATTACCTACTGACCATAGCACTACACTGATGCTTCAGCACTCGCTATTACCTATTGACCATTGCTCTACACTGATGCTTCAGCACTCGCTATTACCTATTGACCATTGCTCTACACTGATGCTTCAGCACTCGCTATTACCTACTGACCATAGCTCTACACTGATGCTTCAGCACTCGCTATTCTCTACTGACCATAGCTCTACACTGATGCTTAAGCACTCGCTATTCCCTACTGACCATAGCACTACACTGATGCTTCAGCACTCGCTATTCTCTACTGACCATAGCTCTACACTGATGCTTCAGCACTCGCTATTCTCTACTGACAATAGCTCTACACTGATGCTTCAGCACTCGCTATTCTCTACTGACCATAGCTCTACACTGATGCTTCAGCACTCGCTATTACCTACTGACCATAGCTCTACACTGATGTTTCAACACTCGCTATTACCTACTGACCATAGCACTACACTGATGCTTCAGCACTCGCTATTCTCTACTGACCATAGCTCTACACTGATGCTTCAGCACTCGCTATTACCTACTAACCATAGCACTACACTGATGCTTCAGCACTCGCTATTACCTACTGACCATAGCACTACACTGATGCTTCAGCACTCGCTATTACCTACTGACCATAGCTCTACACTGATGCTTCAGCACTCGCTATTACCTACTGACCATAGCTCTACACTGATGTTTCAGCACTCGCTATTACCTACTGACCATAGCTCTACACTGATGTTTCAGCACTCGCTATTACCTAGTGACCATCGCTCTACCCTGATGCTTCAGCACTCGCTATTACCTACTGACCATAGCTCTACACTGATGCTTCAGCACTCGGTATTACCTACTGACCATAGCTCTACACTGATGCTTCAGCACTCGCTATTCCCTACTGACCATAGCTCTACACTGATGCTTCAGCACTCGCTATTCCCTACTGACCATAGCTCTACACTGATGCTTCAGCACTCGCTATTCTCTACTGACCATAGCTCTACACTGATTTTTCAGCACTCGCTATTACCTACTGACCATAGCTCTACACTGATGCTTCAGCACTCGCTATTCTCTACTGACCATAGCTCTACACTGATGCTTCAGCACTCGCTATTCTCTACTGACCATAGCTCTACACTGATGCTTCAGCACTTGCTATTCCCTACTGACCATAGCACTACACTGATGCTTCAGCACTCGCTATTCTCTACTGACCATAGCTCTACACTGATGCTTCAGCACTCGCTATTACCTACTGACCATAGCTCTACACTGATGCTTCAGCACTCGCTATTCTCTACTGACCATAGCACTACACTGATGCTTCAGCACTCGCTATTCCCTACTGACCATAGCTCTACACTGATGCTTCAGCACTCGCTATTCTCTACTGACCATAGCTCTACACTGATGCTTCAGCACTCGCTATTACCTACTGACCATAGCTCTACACTGATGTTTCAACACTCGCTATTACCTACTGACCATAGCACTACACTGATGCTTCAGCACTCGCTATTACCTACTGACCATAGCTCTACACTGATGTTTCAGCACTCGCTATTACCTACTGACCATAGTTCTACACTGATGTTTCAGCACTCGCTATTACCTACTGACCATAGCTCTACGCTGATGCTTCAGCACTCGCTATTACCTACTGACCATAGCTCTACACTGATGCTTCAGCACTCGCTATTACCTACTGACCATAGCTCTACACTGATGCTTCAGCACTCGCTATTCCCTACTGACCATAGCTCTACACTGATGCTTCAGCACTCGTTATTCCCTACTGACCATAGCTCTACACTGATGCTTCAGCACTCGCTATTCTCTACTGACCATAGCTCTACACTGATGTTTCAGCACTCGCTATTACCTACTGACCATAGCTCTACACTGATGCTTCAGCACTCGCTATTCTCTACTGACCATAGCTCTACACTGATGCTTCAGCACTCGCTATTCTCTACTGACCATAGCACTACACTGATGCTTCAGCACTCGCTATTCTCTACTGACCATAGCTCTACACTGATGTTTCAGCACTCGCTATTCTCTACTGACCATAGCTCTACACTGATGCTTCAGCACTCGCTATTCTCTACTGACCATAGCACTACACTGATGCTTCAGCACTCGCTATTCCCTACTGACCATAGCTCTACACTGATGTTTCAGCACTCGCTATTCTCTACTGACCATAGCTCTACACTGATGCTTCAGCACTCGCTATTCTCTACTGACCATAGCACTACACTGATGCTTCAGCACTCGCTATTCCCTACTGACCATAGCTCTACACTGATGTTTCAGCACTCGCTATTCTCTACTGACCATAGCACTACACTGATGCTTCAGCACTCGCTATTCCCTACTGACCATAGCTCTACACTGATGCTTCAGCACTCGCTATTCTCTACTGACCATAGCTCTACACTGATGCTTCAGCACTCGCTATTCCCTACTGACCATAGCTCTACACTGATGCTTCAGCACTCGCTATTACCTACTGACCATAGCTCTACACTGATGCTTCAGCACTCGCTATTACCTACTGACCATAGCTCTACACTGATGCTTCAGCACTCGCTATTACCTACTGACCATAGCTCTACACTGATGCTTCAGCACTCGCTATTACCTACTGACCATAGCTCTACTCTGATGCTTCAGCACTCGCTATTACCTACTGACCATAGCTCTACACTGATGTTTCAGCACTCGCTATTACCTACTGACCATAGCTCTACACTGATGCTTCAGCACTCGCTATTACCTACTGACCATAGCTCTACACTGATGCTTCAGCACTCGCTATTACCTACTGACCATAGCTCTACACTGATGCTTCAGCACTCGCTATTACCTATTGACCATAGCACTACACTGATGCTTCAGCACTCGCTATTCTCTACTGACCATAGCACTACACTGATGCTTCAGCACTCGCTATTACCTACTGACCATAGCTCTACACTGATGCTTCAGCACTCGCTATTACCTACTGACCATAGCTCTACACTGATGCTTCAGCACTCGCTATTCTCTACTGACCATAGCTCTACACTGATGCTTCAGCACTCGCTATTCCCTACTGACCATAGCTCTACACTGATGTTTCAGCACTCGCTATTCTCTACTGACCATAGCACTACACTGATGCTTCAGCACTCGCTATTCTCTACTGACCATAGCACTACACTGATGCTTCAGCACTCGCTATTCCCTACTGACCATAGCTCTACACTGATGTTTCAGCACTCGCTATTCTCTACTGACCATAGCACTACACTGATGCTTCAGCACTCGCTATTCCCTACTGACCATAGCTCTACACTGATGCTTCAGCACTCGCTATTCTCTACTGACCATAGCTCTACACTGATGCTTCAGCACTCGCTATTCCCTACTGACCATAGCTCTACACTGATGCTTCAGCACTCGCTATTACCTACTGACCATAGCTCTACACTGATGCTTCAGCACTCGCTATTACCTACTGACCATAGCTCTACACTGATGCTTCAGCACTCGCTATTACCTACTGACCATAGCTCTACACTGATGCTTCAGCACTCGCTATTACCTACTGACCATAGCTCTACTCTGATGCTTCAGCACTCGCTATTACCTACTGACCATAGCTCTACACTGATGTTTCAGCACTCGCTATTACCTACTGACCATAGCTCTACACTGATGCTTCAGCACTCGCTATTACCTACTGACCATAGCTCTACACTGATGCTTCAGCACTCGCTATTACCTACTGACCATAGCTCTACACTGATGCTTCAGCACTCGCTATTACCTATTGACCATAGCACTACACTGATGCTTCAGCACTCGCTATTCTCTACTGACCATAGCACTACACTGATGCTTCAGCACTCGCTATTACCTACTGACCATAGCTCTACACTGATGCTTCAGCACTCGCTATTACCTACTGACCATAGCTCTACACTGATGCTTCAGCACTCGCTATTCTCTACTGACCATAGCTCTACACTGATGCTTAAGCACTCGCTATTACCTACTGACCATAGCTCTACACTGATGTTTCAGCACTCGCTATTACCTACTGACCATAGCTCTACACTGATGCTTCAGCACTCGCTATTACCTACTGACCATAGCACTACACTGATGCTTCAGCACTCGCTATTACCTATTGACCATTGCTCTACACTGATGCTTCAGCACTCGCTATTACCTATTGACCATTGCTCTACACTGATGCTTCAGCACTCGCTATTACCTACTGACCATAGCTCTACACTGATGCTTCAGCACTCGCTATTCTCTACTGACCATAGCTCTACACTGATGCTTAAGCACTCGCTATTCCCTACTGACCATAGCACTACACTGATGCTTCAGCACTCGCTATTCTCTACTGACCATAGCTCTACACTGATGCTTCAGCACTCGCTATTCTCTACTGACAATAGCTCTACACTGATGCTTCAGCACTCGCTATTCTCTACTGACCATAGCTCTACACTGATGCTTCAGCACTCGCTATTACCTACTGACCATAGCTCTACACTGATGTTTCAACACTCGCTATTACCTACTGACCATAGCACTACACTGATGCTTCAGCACTCGCTATTCTCTACTGACCATAGCTCTACACTGATGCTTCAGCACTCGCTATTACCTACTAACCATAGCACTACACTGATGCTTCAGCACTCGCTATTACCTACTGACCATAGCACTACACTGATGCTTCAGCACTCGCTATTACCTACTGACCATAGCTCTACACTGATGCTTCAGCACTCGCTATTACCTACTGACCATAGCTCTACACTGATGTTTCAGCACTCGCTATTACCTACTGACCATAGCTCTACACTGATGTTTCAGCACTCGCTATTACCTAGTGACCATAGCTCTACGCTGATGCTTCAGCACTCGCTATTACCTACTGACCATAGCTCTACACTGATGCTTCAGCACTCGGTATTACCTACTGACCATAGCTCTACACTGATGCTTCAGCACTCGCTATTCCCTACTGACCATAGCTCTACACTGATGCTTCAGCACTCGCTATTCCCTACTGACCATAGCTCTACACTGATGCTTCAGCACTCGCTATTCTCTACTGACCATAGCTCTACACTGATGCTTCAGCACTCGCTATTACCTACTGACCATAGCTCTACACTGATGCTTCAGCACTCGCTATTCTCTACTGACCATAGCACTACACTGATGCTTCAGCACTCGCTATTCCCTACTGACCATAGCTCTACACTGATGCTTCAGCACTCGCTATTCCCTACTGACCACAGCACTACACTGATGCTTCAGCACTCGCTATTCTCTACTGACCATAGCACTACACTGATGCTTCAGCACTCGCTATTCCCTACTGACCATAGCTCTACACTGATGCTTCAGCACTCGCTATTCTCTACTGACCATAGCACTACACTGATGCTTCAGCACTCGCTATTCCCTACTGACCATAGCACTACACTGATGCTTCAGCACTCGCTATTCTCTATTGGAGATTCATCTCGTGGGTCGGCTCCTGACAGGTGCTGGAAAGTATTTTACAGGATAGGTAAAAACCCACACACAGGAGTAGCTTGTGATGTTTCGGAGCGACTTTGAGCATTTACAAGTAGTAGTAATAATAGCTTAATAGAATCTGTAATAGTAGTCGCAATGGTTGTAACAGTAGTAGTAGTAGTGGTTGTAGTAGTAGGTAGGGTGGTAATTTGTACACTGTTCCAGTCACCATATTGTTCCCTTTGTTCTTTGCATTCTTCTAGGAATGTAAGTGTGAGAACATCATGTATCTGGTCTTAGAAGGTAAACAGTACTAACCTTACCTGGAACAATCCTCCTGTACATCTCTAAACGAACCCAACTATATTAATAAAACCTGTCAAAAACACAAGCCTGAACTTTTCCAGATCCCTAACCAAATACAACATTTGGAGCCCTGGTCAAGGACTGGACCTCGGGGGCGTTGACCCCCGGAATACCCTCCAGGTAGGATCGCCACCACTACCTCCAACAGACGAAACAGAACACAGCATCCGAAAATATTATTGTCGGCGTCGCCCTGATGTCAAGAGGAAAAGATGACAAGTTGTAAGTCGATGATGCATCTATGGACGCGAACTCAGTGGATAGGAATTACAGAAGTAATGGTATAAAATACCGACAAGTTGATGGTTAAGACACATGTGCAACAGTTGGGTATCTTATTGCTGAAACGTTTCGCCTAAACACTAAACTTCTTCAGTCAAACACAGAAAAATATATTATAGGCAGCAGTAGTGACGAGGTAAAGATGCTGCAATTAGTGCGTCGACCTTGGAGAAATAGTGTAAGGTGGTCAGTCCCTCAGCCTGGAGAAGAGCTCACTCCCTCAGCCTGGAGAAGAGCTCAGTTCCTCAGCCTGGAGAAGAGCTCAGTCCCTCAGCCTGGAGAAGAGCTCGGTTCCTCAGTCTGGAGAAGAGCTCGGTCCCTCAGCCTGGAGAAGAGCTCAGTCCCTCAGCCTGGAGAAGAGCTCAGTCCCTCAGCCTGGAGAAGAGCTCAGTTCCTCAGCCTGGAGAAGACCTCACTCCCTCAGCCTGGAGAAGAGCTCAGTTCCTCAGCCTGGAGAAGAGCTCAGTTCCTCAGCCTGGAGAAGAGCTCAGTCCCTCAGCCTGGAGAAGAGCTCGGTTCCTCAGTCTGGAGAAGAGCTCGGTCCCTCAGCCTGGAGAAGAGCTCAGTCCCTCAGCCTGGAGAAGAACTCAGTCCCTCAGCCTGGAGAAGAGCTCAGTTCCTCAGCCTGGAGAAGAACTCAGTCCCTCAGCCTGGAGAAGAGCTCAGTTCCTCAGCCTGGAGAAGAACTCACTCCCTCAGCCTGGAGAAGAGCTCAGTTCCTCAGCCTGGAGAAGAGCTCAGTCCCTCAGCCTGGAGAAGAGCTCGGTTCCTCAATCTGGAGAAGAGCTCGGTCCCTCAGCCTGGAGAAGAGCTCAGTCCCTCAGCCTGGAGAAGAACTCAGTCCCTCAGCCTGGAGAAGAGCTCGGTCCCACAGCCTGGAGAAGAGCTCGGTCCCTTAGCCTGGAGAAGAGCTCAGTCCCTCAGCCTGGAGAAGAGCTCGATCCCTCAGCCTGGAGAAGAACTCAATCCCTCAGCCTGGAGAAGAGCTCGGTCCCTCAGCCTGGAGAAGAGCTCAGTCCCTCAGCCTGGAGAAGAGCTCAGTCCCTCAACCTGGAGAAGAGCTCGGTCCCTCAGCCTGGAGAAGAGCTCGGTCCCTCAGCCTGGAGAAGAGTTCGGTCCCTCAGCCTGGAGAAGAGCTCAGTCCCTCAGCCTGGAGAAGAGCTCAGTCCCTCAGCCTGGAGAAGAACTCAGTCCCTCAGCCTGGAGAAGAGCTCGGTCCCACAGTCTGGAGAAGAGCTCGGTCCCTCAGCCTGGAGAAGAGCTCAGTCCCTCAGCCTGGAGAAGAGCTCAGTCCCTCAGCCTGGAGAAGAACTCAGTCCCTCAGCCTGGAGAAGAGCTCGGTCCCTCAGCCTGGAGAAGAGCTCGGTCCCTCAGCCTGGAGAAGAGCTCGGTCCCTCAGCCTGGAGAAGAGCTCGGTCCCTCAGCCTGGAGAAGAGCTCGGTCCCTCAGCCTGGAGAAGAGCTCAGTCCTTCAGCCTGGAGAAGAGCTCAGTCCCTCAGCCTGGAGAAGAGCTCAGTCCCTCAGCCTGGAGAAGAACTCAGTCCCTCAGCCTGGAGAAGAACTCGGTCCCTCAGCCTGGAGAAGAGCTCGGTCCCTCAGCCTGGAGAAGAGCTCATTCCCTCAGCCTGGAGAAGAGCTCATTCCCTCAGCCTGGAGAAGAACTCAGTCCCTCAGCCTGGAGAAGAACTCAGTCCCTCAGCCTGGAGAAGAGCTCAGTCCCTCAGCCTGCAGAAGAGCTCAGTCCCTCAACCTGGAGAAGAGCTCGGTCCCTCAGCCTGGAGAAGAGCTCAGTCCCTCAGCCTGGAGAAGAGCTCAGTTCCTCAGCTGGAGAAGAGCTCAGTCCCTCAGCCTGGAGAAGAGCTCAATCCCTCAGCCTGGAGAAGAGCTCAGTCCCTCAGCCTGGAGAAGAGCTCAGTTCCTCAGCTGGAGAAGAGCTCAGTCCCTCAGCCTGGAGAAGAACTCAGTCCCTCTGCCTGAAGAAGAGCTCAGTCCCTCAGCCTGGAGAAGAGCTCAGTCCCTCAGCCTGGAGAAGAGCTCAGTCCCTCAGCCTGGAGAAGAGCTCAGTCCCTCAGCCTGGAGAAGAGCTCAGTCCCTCAGCCTGGAGAAGAGCTCAGTCCCTCAGCCTGGAGAAGAACTCAGTCCCTACAAAAGTAGGCCTAGCCCACCTTATTTAAACATTTTCTATTCTATTTGGCTCAACACATCACAGCAGATGATTTTACCAGCCTATTTCTGTACCTCACCTATATAAATTGCCAAAAAAAACAAAGTGTATACAATATAAATTTCGGTTTTGGACTTACAAGAGAGATTGAAAACTAAAAGAATTAGTTCCAGACATAATGAACTATTTACCTTATTCTAGCTAGGAAAGTTCCCCTGAACGAATCTACCTGGACTTCCTATTCATTTCAACACTGCAAGCTCCTGATGATGTGTTGATTGCAACACGAAAGGCCTAGAGCTATCATTCAACACCCCCTGTGGTTGTATTGCATTATGTACCAATGAAAAATCACCACCCGAATTACAAAGAAATAATCTAAAAAACGGGAGAAATTATGAAAAGGCAAAATAAGATAAAGAAGGCTATATAAATAAATAGGAAATGTATATGAATGTGTGTGGCAGAAGAGGTGGAAAGCAGCAGAAATAGCAGTTTCTGTTATATACTGTCTTGGGGTCGTCCCCTGGGATATACAAACTGCCTTTGGCTGTCTTCCCTGTCACAGCACACACGTAAACACTGCCTTTACATAGACCACCACCACACCACAGTCAAAATATATTCCTTCCTTGATTTATTCTGCAATGTATATATGCATATATCCTGCAGGTGACACACACACACACACACACACACACACACAGATGAGGCATGATAAAGCACATGTAGAAGGGAGAGTGTGGATCTAGTAGCGGCCAGTGAAGAGGTTGGATCAAGAGCTATGACTCGACTCCTGTAACCACTATTAGATGGGTACAAATAGGTGAGCCACTACGATTAACTTTTTTGTATTATCCTAGATAATTTACACTATGTATGATAATTCTAGTTACGTGTACCTGTGTCTAAATAAACTACCTGTGTACAGTAACCAGTACCTTCCCAGTAGACTGGTAGTGATCTTGTGCTAGTCACCCTTCTGCAGGAAGTCGGCCTCACAAGTTGCTTTGTTTCTCTTTGGGAAGGACCTACTTCCACTGGGGAATCCCGCCTACCAGTGACTGCCCTCGTCTGCTGCCCGTCCCATTCACTGACGCCTATAAAAAGCGCCAGTCTTCTTGCCTTTGCTCCACAGGGAGGAGCGACTTGCTTCTGGCGAGGCTGCAGTGTGTCCTTAAGTGAAGAATTATATACCCGTGTTGTGTGTTTTGATGGGTTTCTGCTGCCACCAAGCACTTCGCTCTCTCTGTCTCTCTCTCTCTCTTTGCCTGGTCGTGTTCAACACACCAAGTTTCCTGCCCTCCTCCCACTCGCTTGCTCTTTCTCTCTCTCTCTCTTTCTCTCTCTCTCTCTCTCTCTCTCTCTCTCTCTCTCGATCTGATATCCTCAATGATACTTTGTTGTTTCGCATTATTAAAATTTAGCTCTAAATTACTTAAGTGTTACCATTATACCCACACACACACACGTACCTACTTACTGCTAGGTGAACAAGGACAGCATGTGTAAGGTGACTAACACCCAGGTATCTACTTACTGCTAATTGAACATGGACAGCAAGTGTCTTAAGGAAATATGCCTTAATGTTTCCACCCGTACCGATAATCGAACCACGGACCTCAATGTGTAAGATGAGTGCGCTACCAACCTAGCTACGGTCTATTTGGCCACTCGGTGCCAAAAGGATTAGAGTGATTACAGTGACCATTACCTTGAGAGTGCCACCGTGACCTGACGGCCGGAGATCAGGTCAGAAGCGAAAAACTTTCTTACCCAGTATCTTAGAGCCCGGATAAGTGAGTAAACTTCTGACTCCTGGTTTTGCTATAATGCCTATAATCTGGGACACCCACGACACTCAAGCAATATAACTTCACCACGAGATGGACTTATCAAATCTGGGCTCCGATTTTTACTGCACTCTGGCCTTTCCACTGCTCAATTCATCTTATTGGTTATAGGGTCACTGGTAGGTTAAACCGTATTTTATTGTTGATGGTGTATAGGGTCACTGGCAGCTTAAACCGTATCTTATTGTTGATGGTGTATAGGGTCACTGGCAGCTTAAACCGTATCTTATTGTTGATGGTGTATAGGGTCACTGGCAGCTTAAACCGTATCTTATTGTTGATAGTTTATAGGGTCACTGGCAGCTTAAACCGTATCTTATTGTTGATGGTGTATAGGGTCACTGGCAGCTTAAACCGTATCTTATTGTTGATGGTGTATAGGGTCACTGGCAGCTTAAACCGTATCTTATTGTTGATAGTTTATAGGGTCACTGGCAGCCTGCGCCGTGTCGAGTCCTATTTTACAATTTATTAAGGAGATATAACAGCGTTGCCGGTGCAGTTATTTGTTCCAAGATCTAAGGTGCAATGAAATAGAGGAAGTGATAAAGAAGGAAGGGATGGAATAAACGGAGGAATTAGGTACAGCAGAAAAGGAGGTGGTGCAGAGGTGGAATAAGAAGCAAGAGGTGTAAACGAATGAGGAAAAGCAGTTGCAGGTATAAAGAGGAAATAACTTAAGAGGAAAGAGGAACAAGGTGCAGGGATGTTATAAGAGGAACAGTGGAAAGATGAGAGAGTTACAGGGTGAGAAAGAGGCACAAAGAGAGAAACAGGTGCAGGGAAGAGTGAATGACGTGCAGGGGAAGAGAGAGGTGCAAGGAAGAGTGAAAGGGGTGCTAGGGAAAAGAGAAAGTGGTGCAAAGGAAGAGAGAGAGACACAAGAGAAGAGAGGAAAAAGACACAAGAGCAAGAAAATACAAAGAAAAAACTGAGATAACAACAATGGACAAAAACAAGGCACAACTAATTTTTTCAATTAAAAAATCGCAACAAAAGTAAACGGGGAGAAACCAAACACGAATAATAAATAAAAGAGATAAACATCAATAAAGTTTGGGAGGCAGAATGGGAGGCGATAAATGAAAAGAATCAGATTGTGTTTCCAGAAAATATTCGACATACAAAGGATTGAAATCTCAGAAACACGAAGAGGAGGATATTGAAATAACGAAAGAGGAAGTAACGAAAAACAATTACCTTGATTTCCGGCATATAAGGCGCACGACAGAAGTATGATAGCTGTAAATATGTTATATTTTATGGGTAATTACCCTCTTACTTCATGCTAAAGCGTAACACAAAGCCCACCCTTAACCCTGACCTTCAGCATATAAGGCGCAGGTTTAAGCCGGTGGGAGAATTTGACCTACCTCGCATGGGCCAGTAGGCCTGCTGCAGTGCTCCTTCTTTCTTGTGTTATGTTTTATAAATCCATGTATTCACTAAAATCTTTGTAAATATCCTGTTTTAAGAACTAAACTTGGACTGGCCTTGAGTGATCAAGGGGGCGTGATTCTTACCCAATTCTGAGCTGAGAATAACAATTTAGCTATGGAATTGAAGTCGACGAGGGGTCGTGGTGGAAGCTAGGAGAGAGAAAGCCTAACAGCACTCTCTCTTTCATTACCATATACATTGGAGGAGAAGAAAGGTCCAGGGGTAGAAAGTAATGCTGGCTTATAGCGCTATAGTATTTTTTTGGGAGGGGAGAGATTTGCTTTAACAGGCATTTTGTGTTGGGTTGTGTTGGGTTGGGTTGTGTTGTGTTGTGTTGGGTTGTGTTGGGTTGTGTTGTGTTGGGTTGGGTTGTGTTGTGTTGTGTTGTGTTGGGTTGTGTTGTGTTGGGTTGTGTTGTGTTGTGTTGGGTTGTGTTGTGTTGGGTTGGGTTGGGTTGTGTTGGGTTGTGTTGTGTTGGGCTGTGTTGTGTTGTGTTGGGTTGTGTTGGGTTGGGTTGTGTTGGGTTGGGTTGGGTTGTGTTGGGTTGTGTTGGGTTGTGTTGTGTTGTGTTGTGTTGGGTTGTGTTGGGTTGTGTTGGGTTGTGTTGTGTTGGGTTGGGTTGTGTTGGGTTGGGTTGTGTTGGGTTGTGTTGGGTTGGGTTGTGTTGGGTTGTGTTGGGTTGTGTTGGGTTGGGTTGGGTTGGGTTGGGTTGTGTTGGGTTGTGTTGGGTTGTGTTGGGTTGGGTTGTGTTGGGTTGTGTTGGGTTGGGTTGTGTTGGGTTGTGTTGTGTTGGGTTGTGTTGGGTTGGGTTGTGTTGGGTTGGGTTGTGTTGGGTTGTGTTGGGTTGTGTTGAGTTGCTATACCTTTGGAAGCTTCCTCTGAAAGCCAAGGTCGATCAGATATCACTCTGCTATTCCTCCAGAAGCCAAGGACAATCAGATATCACTCTGCTATTCCTCCAGAAGCCAAGGACAATCAGATATCACTCTGCTATTCCTCCAGAAGCCAAGGACAATCAGATATCACTCTGCTATTCCTCCAGAAGCCAAGGACAATCAGATATCATTCTTATTTTCCGCACTGACCTACTGCCCTGTTCAAGAATATTCTGTATTAGTTACCATTGGCTGTGGGAGGCACCGCAATATATACATATTCTGTGTAAATGATTGCTACGGGTAGATGTAAACATGGGTAGATGCAGATATGGGTAGATGTAGATATAGGCACATGATACGTGGGTAGATGTAAATATAGATACACGAAATGTGGTTAGATGTAGATATAGATATGGGTACAGAGAAATGTGGGTATAGATATGAGTAGATATTGATATGGATTCATGAGATGTGGGTAGATGTAGATATGGGTACAGGACATGTGGGTATATGTATATATATGGGTAGATGTGGATTTTGGTAGATTTATTTTAAACTGTAACTGTGGTGTTATGGAAAAGGAAATATATTAGGGAATATATTAAGAAAATAGTTCTCTCTCTCTCTCTCTCTGTCTCTCTCTCACTCTCTCTTTCTCTCTCTCTCTCTCCTCATCTCCCCTCGCTTCATCTCCCCAGCATCCAATCTTCCACACCTCCTCCCACCAATCCATCTTCTCTCCCATACTCAGACTCTCCAGATTAGAAATTCCTCACTGGATTATAAGCATCGTTTAACGCCATATAATCTAGATTGGAATCTGTTGTTAGTAGGATTCAAGCCTCTCTAATACCAGTCGGAAATGCCAAGTGAACACCAGCGTGGGTGTTCATCTTGCTCTGAACTTGTTCACCTGGCGAGTTAGTTCACCTTGTGGATTGAACAAATATTTTTATTGAAGATAGAAGAGCAGAACCACGATTCCTAGATTTCCAATTTTATTTCTGCAACATTACAAGCTCCTGATGATGTTTATTGCAACACGAAAGGCCTAAAGCTATCATTCAACTCCCACTGTGGTTGCTTTGCGTCTTGTATCACTTGTTCGCGATTTAATATATATATATATATATATATATATATATATATATATATATATATATATATTTATATATATATATATATATATATATATATATATATATATATATATATATATATATATATATATATATATATATATATATACACACTGTTATTAGCAAGTTACATTTGAGACTAAAAAAAATCCATTGATTCGTATATAGTTCCCATACAAACACACACTTCCAATGGTACCCTGACCAATGATACCCATTTTACCAGCAGCAGTAAGTCGGAGTGACAAATGTACCATTGGCCTCTCCCTCAATAAGTGCACAATGGGGAAGTGGAGAAGCAATGTTGATTGGTGGTTTAGTGTGTATGGAAGTAACGACGTGAACGACAATGACCGGGGTTGTACGTGTGTCGTCAGCTTTCAATATTGTGTGTTATTTGCTGGGTTATTGTCGCGAGGTGAGCTCGTAGCACTGGTAACACTTGCAACATCAACACTTGCAACATCAACATTTACACTTGGAACACCAACACTTGGAACACCAACACTTGCAACACCAACACTTGCAACACCAACACTTGCAACACCAACACTTGCAACACCAACACTTGCAACACCAACACTTGCAACACCAACACCTGTAACGCTTGCAACACCAACACTTGCAACGCTTGCAACATCAACACTTGCAACACCAACACTTGCAACGCTTGCAACACCAACAATTTTATTATTCCCACACCATGTTGTACTTCCAAACACCATGTTGTACTTCCAAACACCATGTTGTACTTCCAAACACCATGTACTTCCAAACACCATTTTGTGCTTCCAAACACCATGTTGTACTTCCAAACACCATGTTGTACTTCCAAACACCATGTACTTCCAAACACCATTTTGTGCTTCCAAACACCATGTTGTACTTCCAAACACCATGTACTTCCAAACACCATTTTGTGCTTCCAAACACCATGTTGTACTTCCAAACACCATGTTGTACTTCCAAACACCATGTTGTACTTCCAAACACCATGTTGTACTTCCAAACACCATGTTGTACTTCCAAACACCATGTTGTACTTCCAAACACCATGTTGTACTTCCAAACACCATGTTGTACTTCCAAACACCATGTTGTACTTCCAAACACCATGTTGTACTTCCAAACACCATATTGTACTTCCAAACACCATGTACTTCCAAACGCCATGTTGTACTTCCAAACGCCAAGTTGTACTTCCAAACACCATTTTGTACTTCCAAACACCATGTTGTATTTCCATACACCATGTACTTCCAAACACCATGTTGTACTTCCAAACACCATGTACTTCCAAACACCATTTTGTGCTTCCAAACACCATGTTGTACTTCCAAACACCATGTTGTACTTCCAAACACCATTTTATTTCCAAACACCATGTTGTACTTCCAAACACCATTTTGTGCTTCCAAACACCATTTTGTGCTTCCAAACACCATGTTGTACTTCCAAACACCATGTTGTACTTCCAAACACCATGTTGTACTTCCAAACACCATGTTGTACTTCCAAACACCATGTTGTACTTCCAAACACCATGTTGTACTTCCAAACACCATGTTGTACTTCCAAACACCATGTACTTCCAAACACCATTTTGTGCTTCCAAACACCAAGTTGTACTTCCAAACACCATGTACTTCCAAACACCATATTGAACTTCCAAAAACCAAGTTGTACTTCCAAACACCATGTTGTACTTCCAAACACCATATTGTACTTCCAAACACCATGTTGTACTTCCAAACGCCATGTTGTACTTCCAAACGCCATGTTGTACTTCCAAACACCATTTTGTACTTCCAAACACCATGTTGTACTTCCATACACCATGTTGTACTTCCATACACCATGTACTTCCAAACACCATGTTGTACTTCCAAACACCATGTTGTACTTCCATACACCATGTACTTCCAAACACCATGTTGTACTTCCAAACACCATGTTGTACTTCCAAACACCATTTTGTGCTTCCAAACACCATTTTGTACTTCCAAACACCATGTTGTACTTCCAAACACCATGTTGTACTTCCATACACCATGTACTTCCAAACACCATGTTGTACTTCCAAACACCATGTACTTCCATACACCATGTACTTCCAAACACCATGTTGTACTTCCAAACACCATGTTGTACTTCCAAACACCATTTTGTGCTTCCAAACACCATTTTGTACTTCCAAACACCATGTTGTACTTCCAAACACCATGTTGTACTTTCAAACACTACTGAGAGCTTCAGGTTTATATTGAAATTTCCGTCAGTGTTTTGTGCTCCATTTTTTTCATTTCAGTTGAATATCTCCCCAGAAATTTATTTTGATAACTCTTCTGTAAATTCCTCGATATTTTACGTTTTCCTCTCTTTCTCTCTCTCTCTCAGATTATATATATATATATATATATATATATATATATATATATATATATATATATATATATATATATATATATATATATATATATATATATATATAATGTATGTCGTGCCGAATATGTAAAACTGGTCAGTTAGCAAGAACTCATTTAAAATTAAGTCCTTTCTGAAATTTTCTCTTATACGTTTAAAAATGTATTTTTTTCATTAATGTTAATGTAAAAATTTTTAATTTTGCACCAAAAGAATCTTAGAAAACTTACCTAACCTTATTATAACAAGCGCAATTTATTTTAGCCTAACCCAACTAAATATATTTTAAATACGTTTACAATAATTTAGTACTAAAACACAATCAAATATAATTTTTTCGTTAGGTTCAGAATGATTTTGGCGAAATTATTGCATACACAAATTTTCACTTGTCCTATATGGCAAGATGAGCGTTGCTATTTAAGCCAAGATCCCAAATTCTGCTTATTCGGCACGATATATATATATATATATATATATATATATATATATATATATATATATATATATATATATTATATATGCAATAAGTAAACAGGTGATTTTAAAAAGAATTCCCCCCCAAAATGCTGACGGATGTGTATGTAAGATTCCTTGTAAAATTTGCGAAAAAATTTATTACGGTCAAACTGGTAAAAGTCTCGAACTTAGATTAAAACAACATAAATATAGCATCAGAACTGGACAAGATTCCAATGCTCTATTTTTTCATGCGAGAGATTTTAACCATCCAATTGATTTTCAAAAAGTTGAGAAAGTTGTATCAAGCAAGTCCATGGTTGGCAGGAATATAATTGAATCTTGTTTCATAAAAAGCAGTTTTGAAAATAATATGAATATTTCCTTAGGTTTATACAAATTAGACTCATTTATAATTAATAAAATTTGGTTAGAGTTTAATAATACATTGGACAAATAATATACCTTATTTCTTGGGTAGAATAATTTGTTAGTGAGATGTCGTGAGGACCTGTCTAGTTGGACCTGCGGACCTACTGCAGTGTTCCTCTTTAATTATGAGTCCGGTATTGTCGCTCGTCAGGTGTTTCTTTGTTGTGGGGGTTGACTGTGAGGTGTAGTCTAAGCCCTTTAATTGCCTTCCTTTGATGTATTACTTTCATAGTTCCTTGACAATGTGAGTAGTCACGAAAGCGCTTGGAATTTCACTACTCTTTCACAGTGGTTGTTTTGCATATATATATATGTAATATATATATATATATATATATATATATATATATATATATATATATATATATATATATATATATATATATATATATATGTCGTGCCGAATATGTAAAACTGGTCAATTAGCAAGAACTCATTTAAAATTAAATCCTTTCTGAAATTTTCTTTTATACGTTTAAAGATATATTTTTTTTTCATTAATGTTAATGCAAAAATTTTTAATTTTGCACCAAAAGAACCTTAGAAAACTTACCTAACCTTATTATAACAAGAACAATTTATTTTAGCCTAACCCAACTAAATATATTTTAGATTTGTTTACAGTAATTTAATACTAAACAAATACAGCGAAATATATTTTTTCGTTAGGTTCAGAATGATTTTGGCGAAATTATTGCATACACAAATTTTCACTTGTCCTATATGGCAAGATGAACGTTGCTATTTAAGCCAAGATCGCAAGTTCTGCCTATTCGGCACGACATTATATATATATATATATATATATATATATATATATATATATATATATATATGTGTGTGTGTGTGTGTGTGTGTGTGTGTGTGTGTGTGTGTGTGCGCAAGGAATTCGCAAGAGCAGGCGAAATATACACAAACACTGACCTCTGGCTGAAAGAGACTCGGACCTACGAACCTTGGGACAAGGTACGCAGTGCTTTACCAATCTACCCACACTGGACAATACCTTGGCGTGTAGATAGGCTGGCTGGCTGCCTTGGATCAAACGTGTAGCGCTAGCTACACGCCAAGGTATTGTCCAGTGTGGGTAGATTGGTAAAGCACTGCGTACCTTGTCCTAAGGTTCGTAGGTTCGAGTCTCCTTCAGCCAGAGATCAGTGTTTGTGTATATTTCGCCTGCTCTTGCGAATTCCTTGCATTGTTAATATCTCTAGGAAGGCTGATGCATTCAGGGGATGAGATGAAAAGCTGTAAGCCTTCTCCCTGAAAGCTGGCTGCCTTGGATCAAACGTGTAGCGCTAGCTACACGCCAACGTATTGTCCAGTGCGGGTAGATTGGTAAAGCACTGCGTACCTTGTCCCAAGGTTCGTAGGTTCGAGTCTCCTTCAGCCAGAGATCAGTGTTATATATATATATATATATATATATATATATATATATATATATATGTCGTGCCGAATAGGCAGAACTTGCCATCTTGGTTTAAATAGCAACGCTCATCTTGCCATATAGAACAAGTGAAAATTTGTGTATGCAATAATTTCGCCGAAATCATTCTGAACCTAACAAAAAAAATATATTTGATTGTGTTTGTTTAGTATTAAATTATTGTAAACGTATTTAAAATATATTTAGTTGGGTTAGGCTAAAATAAATTGTTCTTGTTTTAATAAGGTTAGGTAAGTTTTCTAAGATTCTTTTGGTGCAAAATTAAAAAAATTTACATTAACATTAATGAAAAAATATATCTTTAAACGTATAAGAGAAAATTTTAGAAAGGACTTAATTTTAAATGAGTTCTTGCTAATTGACCAGTTTTACATATTCGGCACGTCACATATATATATACAAACACTGATCTCTGGCTGAAGGAGACTCGAACCTACGAACCTTAGGACAAGGTACGCAGTGCTTTATCAATCTACCCACAATGGACAATACCTTGGCGTGTAGCTTGCGCTACACGTTTGATCCAAGGCAGCCAGCTTTCAGGGAGAAGGCTTACAGCTTATTATCTCATCCTCTGCATGCATCAGCCTTACTAGAGATTTTAACAATGCAAGGAATTCGCGAGAGCAGGCGAAATATACACAAACACTGATTTCTGGCTGAAGGAGACTCGAACCTACGTACCTGTAAGCCTTCTCCCTGAAAGCTGGCTGCCTTGGATCAAACGTGTAGCGCAAGCTACACGCCAAGGTATTGTCCAGTGTGGGTAGATTGGCAAAGCACTGCGTACCTTGTCCTAAGGTTCGTAGGTTCGAGTCTCCTTCAGCTAGAGATCAGTGTTTGTTTATATTTCTCCTGCTCTCGAGAATGGCTTGCATATATATATATATATATATATATATATATATATATATATATATATATATATATATATATATATATATAATGCAAAATTAGGAGGCGTTTTAGGGGGTAAAGTTACAATAAAAGTTTAAGGAAAAGCCTAGTGGACCATTTAAATGGAGCAGCAGCGGCGGCAGCTTTCATACTGAGAGGTCGGGGAAATAAAAGAGACAGTGGCAGTGTAACAACCCAAGATTACACACTGGTCACAACACATTCCAATATCGTTTTCATTTTACGCCTGACAGAGGCGCACGACTCTCTCTCTCTCTCTCTCTCTCTCTCTCTCTCTCTCTCTCTCTCTCTCTCCCCCCCTCTCTAATCCCTAACACTAGCTCTTGGGAGTTTTCTTACTAAGCAGCTAAACACTAAGCTAGCGTGATTGCATTCACAGGGAAGCAGTAAGCCCACAGGGGGTTATACAGTGTTTAGGGAATGGGAGCGTAATAAGGGAAGGTCCCAGGTAGGACTATGAAATATATCTAAATGTAATATTAAAAGTGACATCTGACCTGTGATGTCAAGAACATTTCTGGCAAGACAGGGAGTGCACGAACGATGATGAACGTGTTTCCTCTTCTTCAGGGACACCCTACCTCTGTGGGAGATATGTTAATTAAATTTTGACGTTCAGGTGAAATTTCCTCAACTTGATTCTGATACCTGAATCATAAACAACTGCTTAACATATATTTAAAGGCTGTTAATTTGTGTGATGAATTAGACACCTGTGCAACACTTGTGTATCTTGTGGAGACGTTTCGCCAACCAGTGGCTTCCTCGGTCCAATACAGAGAAGAATGGTTGAAGATCAGGACTTTGATGAAATCAGTCCACGAAGATTGATGGATTACGTCGACTCCATTCAGGGACTGATTACCTCAAACTCCTACTGATTTTTAACCATTCTTCTCTGTATAGGACTGATGAAGCCACTGGGTGGAGAAAAGTTTCCTCAGTGAAGATAGCCATGTGTTGCACATGTGTCTAAATTATAATCCTGTCGGTTCTCTGAACCATTTATCTACATTATTTTATGTATCAGTCAATGAAGCCTCAGTCACTTTCATCTGATGTCTGTATCACAGCCTCAAATCACCTTCATCTGTTATCTGAATGTGTCACAATAGCCTCAATCACCCTCCTCTGATATCTGTATATGAAATTAAGACACATGCGCAACATCTGGGTATCTTTATTGTAGACGTTTCGCCCTCCAGTGGCTTTATCAATACAAATTCTAGGACATAACTTGAAGACAGTAAGACTATGTACAGAAGATGAGGTAATCAGTCCCTCAACCTTGGAGTAGGTGAGAAGAGCACCGTAGTCGTGGAGATTCTGATATCAGTATATGCTAAAGTAGCCTCAATCACCTTCATCTGATACGTGTGTGTCACTGTAGCCTTCTGCTGGTTCCTCTGTCTTCGACTGAAGACGCCCACTGAGCAGGCGAAAGATTTCGACAATGAAAATACCCAACTGTAACCACTGTCAGTAGTATACATTATTTGCTTAATTATTCCTGTCTTGGATCTCCCTAGTATGGGCCAGTAGGTGACTTTAGCCTGCCTACCATAGGCCAGTAGGCTTCCTGCAGTGCTCCTTCCTTCTTATCTTCTAAAGTCGAAGATTTGTAAGCGAAAAAATTTCACTGTATCTAGTGAATAAGTCCGATTGCTACGTAAACAGAGAGAGAGAGAGAGAGAGAGAGAGAGAGAGAGAGAGAGAGAGAGAGAGAGAGAGAGAGAGAACTTCAAATTATACAAGCCTCCTCTGGGATGACTTCACACCGCAAAATAGCAAGATTATCTACGCTATCTGGCTATTGTCCCAGTAGATACTGCAGTGTTTGTGGGTATACCACAAGGGACAAAGATCTTCTTGGATGTAAAGAGCCTACTTGTTCCAACTACTGCCACACAGATTGCACTCCAGAAGAAGAATTTTGTTGCAGCCAGGTTGAAAATTTCAGAAAATTTAAGGATATCCATAATCCTGTGGTATATGTGGATACAAGCCTGGAGCTACAGGAGGAAGGTTCAGAAGTCCTACCTCAGGGACTCCTGTCCAAAGATCAAGACTGCCCTCTTGGGCTGTGTTGTAAAGTTGCAGCTAAGATAATCCATCACAGGGAAGCACTTCATGAGCTCCTCAAATCATTAGATAACCTACAAGCTATTGTAGAAGGCCAGTGCAAGCCTACATCAAGTGACGCAAGTTGCTCAGCTGATGGTGACACTATTGACAAAGACTGGAAGTCCCACACTGAGCTTAACTCAGGGGTAAACATCTGGTGGAATTCTGTCATCGCTAAGGTCCCACAGACTGACAGAGTTCAAAACACTACCTTTGGGAATTCTAACACAATTCCTCTGACCACCACAGAGGGAACAAATCCTCTTCCCAGCAACGTGGGAAGCCTTGGATCTGTTAATTCTCCTACACCTGACATCTCTGCTTCAGCCACTGCCAGTCTACTTGACAGTGCACATACCATCCCTGATCCTACACCTGTCAGCACACCTGCCGATACTATTCTAGAATCTGGTAGTAGTGCTTCGACAGCAAGCTCTGAGCCAGGAGTTTCTCCACCAGAGAACGGTGCAGTTAGTGATCAGGGAACTATCACTGCACCTGATCACCTGCTACGCCGAAGTACGAACAGCAGGGACACATCTGTCAGAACTGGTAGAGGGCGGGGTAGAGGACGTGGAGGAGGACGTGGTGGAGGAAGACATCTACAGCCGTCTCACCCTCCACTAACACAGTTCCAGCGGCAGAATCCGAGGACAAATCTGCGAAACACAGGAGGTACAACAAATCCTAGTCCACCCTCCCAGGCACCTAGGCTGTGCTCTCGCTGTCACCGGAAGGGGCACTCTGCCAACAACTGCCTGCGAGATACCAGGTGTAACTACTGCTACAAGAAAGGACATAAGGAGGACCAGTGTCGGAAGAAAAAGGAACTTGACAGACAGGGCCACCTGTTTAGAGACCTGTTCTCAGAACAAACCAGCAGGATCTCTGAATTGGTAAACACTCTCACACGTCACCCACTTAGCTACTCCTATCCCAGCCCATCAGGTGGGATTGGGCCTTATACAAGACCACAGACCTACATCCCTGCAGCTGCCTCAGTACCCTACCTCTCTCAAGGGCAGGCACCTTACATTCCCTACACACCCACCACCTCAAGCTGACCACTTCATCATGAGGAGCCAGTCTATCAGCATCCTGTCGGCCAACATTAGAGGTTTCATTACTAATGTTGGAGAGCTCACACATAGCTTTGTGAACACTCGACGTCCCGACATGATAGCTGTTGTTGAAACATTTTTGGATGACAGGACTCCAGAAAATTTTGCAAGAATTGCTGGCTACACCTCATGGATGAGAAGAGACAGGCAAGGGCAAGGAGGTGGTGTTGCTGTGTGCTTCTCTAAAAGTGTTCATGCCCAGCACATAGATGTTGCCACCCCTACACATCTTGAAATGATGTTCTTCAAGCTCTGTATAAACACTAGTACCTCTGTACTAGCATGTGCAATGTACAGACCTCAGTGGCAACATGCAGACCCTATCAACTTCCTAATGGAAAATATTGACTCCCTTCTGCTACAACACAACTGTCAACATATTATAATTGTTGGTGACCTCAACCAGCACCTTATACAGAGGGACTTTGATGACCTTCTTTCAGTGTTTGACATGAGAAACTTTGTTGATTTCCCTACTCATATCTCTGGCTCCTCCCTTGACCCAGTAGTGAGTGATCTGGCAGAAGGCATAGTCACTTGTCAACCCCTCGGCTACGTTGGATCGTCTGACCACAAGGCTGTTTTTACCACACTTAAGATCCCAACAGAACGAGGTGAGGAGTCCACACGCACAACCTGGCTATGGGAAAGAGGTAATTGGCCAGCCCTTTGCTCTGAGCTCGCCACCACCGACTGGAATGCTCTTCTCCAGGGGGATGTTGACAACCAAGTGAAAGCCTTCACTGGACACATCCTTAATCTGCAACAAGAACACATTCCTCACCGGCAATATGTGACAAAGCCTACAGATCAGCCTTGGTTTGGCTTTCGTTGTAGAGAGGCTGCTACTGCTAAGTACAAAGCATGGCGAAGGTATAAGAGACATCCTACCACCTATAACAGGAACTTGCACATGCAAGCCTGTAGGCATATGGGTGATGTTCAAAAGTGGGCCATTACTAAATGGGAGGTGGACACTAAAAGAAAGTTAGCATCAGGTAGGGTAGGCTCCAAAACCTGGTGGTCCCTGGTCAAGGACAGACAAGGTTATCTGCCTGATGAACTTATTCCACCTCTAAATCGACAGGATGGGACCACCTCTACTAGTAGTCAAGAGAAGGCGGACCTCTTTGCTGAACACTTTGCTACCAAAATGCAAGTTCCTGATCCAGCAAGGGACCCTCCTTGGCTAGCTGCAAGAACTGTGTCAAAACTGTCAGTGGTGACAATAAGGCAGGAGGAGGTGCATTTCCTTCTTAAATCACTTGACCAAGAAAAGGCTGTGGGCCCAGACAAGTTGAGCCCAAGATTGTTGAGAAGATGTGCAGACCAGCTAGCAGCACCTCTAACTCGCATCTTTCAGCACTGCCTAGTACAGTGTAAATGGCCCTCTCCATGGAAAGAGGCAAATGTAGTCCCTGTTCACAAAAAGAAGAGCAGAGCAGAAATCAGCAACTACAGACCAGTGTCACTCCTGTCAATCACTGGTAAGATCCTTGAGACAATAATCTCAAGACAAATGACAGATTTTTTTGACTACCACTCACTACTTTGTGATCGTCAATATGGCTTCAGGAAAGGTTACTCTGCTGCTGATCTGTTGTTAAACCTCTCCACTAAGTGGCACCAGTCACTGGATGAATCCAAAGTCAGCTGTGTGGTAGCACTGGACATTGCTGGCGCTTTCGACCGGGTGTGGCACCAGGGCCTCTTAGCAAAACTTCAAGCACTGGGAATTGCAGGCTCTACGCTATGTCTCCTCAGTGATTACCTTCATGGTAGATCTCTAAGTGTAGTCCTCAATGGAACGGAATCAGCAAGGCATCCTATTGGGGCAAGCGTTCCACAAGGAAGTGTGCTGGGTCCACTGTTATGGAATGTCTACTTCAACGACCTTCTTCATCTCATCCCAGAATCACATGCATATGCAGACGACTGTACACTGACATTCACTTATCCAAGAGAAGAAATGCCAGCTGCTCTAAGCTACATCAATCACCAGCTGAGAGCTATATCAGCTTGGGGAAATAGATGGCAAGTAACATTTGCACCTGAAAAAACGCAAATGATGTTCGTCTCTAGGCACCATGATGGTAATGCTGGCGCAGTAGTAAGGATGAATGGGACGATGTTGGCACCTGGAGAAGAAGTTGATATCCTTGGGGTGAAATTTGACTCCAAACTAACCATGAAGAACCATGTTGTAAATCTTGCAAACAAGGCAGCCAGGAAGCTTACAGCACTTCGCCGTATCTCGCATCTGCTTGACAGTAGGGGTTGCAAGATCCTGTACGAGGCACAAGTACGCTCACACCTTGAGTATGCTCCACTTTCTTGGTTTGCCTGCCCCCCCTCTCATCTGCGACTGCTTGACAGAGTAGAGAACAGAGCAAGACGTCTCATCTCTCGCCTGGACCCATCCTGGATAGATCTGTCATTTCAGCAGAGCCTTCAACATAGGAGGGATGTGGGTGGCCTTACTGTTATGTACAAGGCCAATATTGTCAAAATACCACACTTGGATCCACTTCGAGGACAGCGTGAAACAAGCTTTTATGCCACAAGACGGGCAGAAAGCAGCAACTTCACTCTGGCTGTACCCTTCTCCAGAACATCACTCCATCTGAGATCATACATACCCAGGATGACTCGAGTATGGAACACATTCGTACAGCATAATGATGTCAACGAGATAACGTCAGTTGATCAAATGAAAATGCTGGCCCACAGATGGCTCCAACTTCATCCTGTTCCCTACTTGTATGTCTCATAACAAAAATGCTTTCAAATGAGCTGATGTAGGTAACAGCTCTTAGCTTGCCAATAAAGTTAGGAATCCTTAACCTGTAAATAGCTGTCAATAAAGCTAGGGATCCTTAACCTTGTCAAACCCTGTGTAAAAAAAAAAAAAAAAAAAAAAAAAAAAAAAAAAAAAAAAAAAAGAGAGAGAGAGAGGAGAGAGAGGAATGAGAGAGAGAGAGGAGAGAGAGGAATGAGAGAGAGAGAGAGAGAGAGAGAGAGAGAGAGAGAGAGAGAGGAATGAGAGAGAGAGAGAGAGAGAGAGAGAGAGAGAGAGAGAGAGAGAGAGAGAATACTTAACAAGTTTCTCAAATCTCATGGTAAGAGGATTTATACAAAGTTCTTATTGGAAAACTTACGAGGCAGCATCTGGCATTATTCTCCCCTGCTCACTTTATTTTGTATTCTACACTACTCGCTTTATTTTGTATTCCACACTACCCGCCAGTGCAGTTTGCCTATGCGCATCATCCTGCCCGGAAATCGAACCCAGGTGCCATCGGTTGCGAGCAGAACGCTCCCGTCTCTCTCCTGGTGCCAGATAGACACATGCCACACTGAGTCACGAGACACTAAGGGCGTATTTCATATATTACTTTACGCTTTTATAACCCTAAGTGCTTGCAAAATACATAATATATTCATAAGGGATTACGTTGACCGTACCACCGTATACGCATAACCAACATGCATACATGTATATGAATATAAATAAATATATGTAGTTTCACAAATATATATATATATATATATATATATATATATATATATATATATATATATATATATATATATATATATATATATATATATTTATATGTCGTGCCGAATAGGCAGAACTTGCGATCTTGGCTTAAATAGCAACGCTCATCTTGCAATATAGGACAAGTGAAAATTTGTGTATGCAATAATTTCGCCAAAATCATTCTAAACCTAACGAAAAAAATATATTTCACTGTGTTTGCTTAGCATTAAATTACTGTAAACAAATCTAAAATATATTTAGTTGGGTTAGGCTAAAATAAATTGCTCTCGTTATAATAAGGTTAGGTAAGTTTTCTAAGATTCTTTTGGTGCAAAATTAAATTTTTTTGCAATAACATTAATGAAAAAAATATATCTTTAAACGTATAAGAGAAAATTTCAGAAAGGACATAATTTTAAATGAGTTATTGCTAATTGACCAGTTTTACATATTCGGCACGACATATATATATATATGTCGTGCCGAATAGGCAGAACTTGCGATCTTGGCTTAAATAGCAACGCTCACCTTGCCATATAGGACAAGTGAAAATTTGTGTATGCAATAATTTCGCCAAAATCATTCTGAATCTAACGAAAAAAATATATTTCAGTGTGTTTGTTTAGTATTAAATTATTGTAAACAAATGTAAAATATATTTAGTTGGGTTAGGCTAAAATAAATTGTGCTTGTTGTAATAAGGTTAGGTAAGTTTTCTAAGTTCCTTTTGGTGCAAAATTATAAATTTTTACATCAACATTAATAAAAAAAATATACCTTTAAACGTATAAGAGAAATTTTTAGAAAGGACTTAATTTTAAATGAGTTCTTGCTAATTGACCAGTTTTACATATTCGGCACGACATATATATATATATATATATATATATATATATATATATATATATATATATATATATACATGTATATATATATGCAAAACAACCACTCTGAAAGAATAAAGAAATTCCAAGCGCTTTCGTGACTAATCACATTATCGAGGAACTATGAAAGTAAAGCATCCAAGGAAGCTATATAAGGGGTCTGGCCAACACCTCACTATCAGATCCCACAACGGTTAAACACCTGACCCGTGCCGGCCCAACTGGACAGGTCCTTTGTACAACCACCAACAAACTATTCTACCCAAGAAAATTTTTAAAATTATTATTTGTCCAGTGTATTTACAGTGTATTTACAGAAAACCTACAAATAACTGTTCCTATGTCCACTATTATTCTTCGCATCAAGATAGAGTCAAACTGTCTGTTTTCTCATCAAAGTTTTTGAGAGCTTTACGAATTTGTAGTCCTGAGTTCATAGATGAGGAAATATCCAAAATTTATGAAATAGGTAATGATTTAAAATACCCAAGAAATGTAATTGATAAATCTTTTAAAGTTGCTAGAAATACTTTTTACAATCCGAAAAGGGACAATCAGCCTTATTCAACTAAAAATATGTTGGTTCTCCCTTACCATGAAAACTTGGTTGATATGCCTTCTCTTCTTAAGACTTTTAATATTAAAGTTGTATTCAAAAATCTTGATACAGTAAAAAAAACTTTTGATAAAGAATTCCCCCCAAAATGCTGATGGATGTGTCTATAAGATTCCTTGTAAAATTTGCGATAAAGTTTATTACGGTCAAACTGGTAAAAATCTCGAACTAAGATTAAAACAACATAAATATAGCATTAGAACTGGACAAGATTCCAATGCTCTATTTATTCATGTAAGAGATTTTAACCATCCAATTGATTTTCAAAAAGTTGAGAAAGTAGTATTAAGCAAGTCCATGGTCGACAGGAATATAATTAAATCTTGTTTCATAAAAAGCAGTTTTGACAATAATATGAATATTTCCTTTGGTTTATATAAATTAGATCCATTTATAATTAATAGAATTTGGGAAGAATTTAATAATACACTGGACAAATAATAATTTTAAAAATTTTCTTGGGTAGAATAGTTTGTTGGTGGTTGTGCAAAGGACCTGTCCAGTTGGGCCGGTGCGCGTCAGGTGTTTAACCGTTGTGGGATCTGATAGTGAGGTGTTGGCCAGACCCCTTATATAGCTTCCTTGGATGCTTTACTTTCATAGTTCCTCGATAATGTGAGTAGTCACGAAAGCGCTTGGAATTTCTCTATTCTTTCAGAGTGGTTGTTTTGCATATTTTGAAATCACCTGTTTACTGTGATCTTATTGCATATATATATATATATATATATATATAGGGGGTTATATATATATATATATATATATATATATATATATATATATATATATATATATATATATGTGTGTGTGTGCTAAAGAACCACAGGAGTTGAATGATAGCTCTAGGTCTTTCGTGCTGCAATCAACACATCATTAGGAGCTTGCAATGTTTGCAGAAATGTGTAGGAAGTCCAGGCAGATCCCTTCAGGGAAATGTTCAGCGTTCCCAAGACTAGTATTACCACATATTTCACAGTATTACCTCATGTTTCCCAATATTTCCCAGAACTTTGCCTATTTTCCAGTAGTATTTCACAATTTCCCAGTATTCTCATATTTCTCAGTATTTCCAAATATTTCCCAATATTTTCCCATATTTTTCAACATTTCCCAATATTTCCCATGTTTCTCCCACTCTAACCTAGGGGAAATTTGCCAATATTCCTGAGTAAATAACCACTGATATGGGAAACTCACTTATTTTTGGTCGGTGATTATCAAATAATTAAAAATAAATGATTAAACCTGACAAAAGGTGATAAATTGTATATAACGAGGTTCAGGGTTAATTAGGGCGAAGGTTAAGTGGGTTAATGAGGTGTCATTAACGAGGATAATTCACTTAATGATAATTTTTTTACGACCCTGCTCACGTGACCTGTCCACTGAATTTTGCCAGTGACTGATGGGTATTAACAAAGGAAATATATTACTGAAATCACGAAACAAATGATTTTGAATCATTAACAAAACTGCGGCTAGCCGAGATTCGATCCTGCGTCGCCATGTCCAGCCCTGTGAGAACAGGACAACGTCCGCAGTAGATGTATACAAGGTACTGAGGATATCCCTCCAAGAGAGAACCCGTAATAATGGATTCAAACCATACCCCCGGCCGGGATTGAACCCGCGGTCATAGAGTCTCAAAACTCCAGCCCGTCAATAGATTCAAATTAGACAAGTTTAGATTTGGAAAGGATATAGGAAAGTACTGGTTTGGAAATAGGGCAGTTGATGAGTGGAGAAACCTACCTAGTGGATGAGTGGAGAAACCTACCTAGTAGTGGATGAGTGGAGAAACCTACCTAAAAGCAGATGAGTGAAGAAACCTACCTAGTAGTGGATGAGTGAAGAAATTTACCTTGTAGTGGATGAATGGAGAAACCTACCTAGTAGTGGATGAGTGGAGAAACCTACCTAGTAGTGGATGAATGAAGAAACCTACCTAATAGTGGATGAGTGAAGAAACCTACCTAGTAGTGGATGAGTGAAGAAATTTACCTAGTAGTGGATGAGTGGAGAAACCTATCTAGTGGTGGATGAGTGAAGAAACCTACCTAGTAGTGGATGAGTGGAGAAACCTACCTAGTAGTAGATGAGTGGAAAAACCTACCTAGTAGTGGATGAGTGGAGAAACCTACCTAGTAGTGGATGAGTGGAGAAACCTACCTAGTAGTGGATGAGTGGAGAAACCTACCTAGTAGTGGATGAGTGGAGAAACCTACCTAGTAGTGGATGAGTGAAGAAACCTACCTAGTAGTGGACGAGTGGAGAAACCTACCTAGTAGTGGATGAGTGAAGAAACCTACCTAGTAGTGGATGAGTGGAGAAACCTACCTAGTAGTAGATGAGTGGAAAAACCTACCTAGTAGTGGATGAGTGGAGAAACCTACCTAGTAGTGGATGAGTGGAGAAACCTACCTAGTAGTGGATGAGTGGAGAAACCTACCTAGTAGTGGATGAGTGGAGAAACCTACCTAGTAGTGGATGAGTGAAGAAACCTACCTAGTAGTGGACGAGTGGAGAAACCTACCTAGTAGTGGATGAGTGGAGAAACCTACCTAGTAGTGGATGAGTGGAGAAACCTACCTAGTAGTGGATGAGTGAAGAAACCTACCTAGTAGTGGATGAGTGAAGAAACCTACCTAGTAGTGGACGAGTGGAGAAACCTACCTAGTAGTGGATGAGTGGAGAAACCTACCTAGTAGTAGATGAGTGGAAAAACCTACCTAGTAGTGGACGAGTGGAGAAACCTACCTAGTAGTGGATGAGTGGAGAAACCTACCTAGTAGTGGATGAGTGGAGAAACCTACCTAGTAGTGGATGAGTGGAGAAACCTACCTAGTAGTGGATGAGTGAAGAAACCTACCTAGTAGTGGACGAGTGGAGAAACCTACCTAGTAGTGGATGAGTGGAGAAACCTACCTAGTAGTGGATGAGTGGAGAAACCTACCTAGTAGTGGATGAGTGAAGAAACCTACCTAGTAGTGGATGAGTGAAGAAACCTACCTAGTAGTGGACGAGTGGAGAAACCTACCTAGTAGTGGATGAGTGGAGAAACCTACCTAGTAGTAGATGAGTGGAAAAACCTACCTAGTAGTGGATGAGTGGAGAAACCTACCTAGTAGTGGATGAGTGGAGAAACCTACCTAGTAGTGGATGAGTGAAGAAACTTACCTAGTAGTGGACGAGTGGAGAAACCTACCTAGTAGTGGATGAGTGGAAAAACCTACCTAGTAGTGGATGAGTGGAGAAACCTACCTAGTAGTGGATGAGTGGAGAAACCTTCCTAGTAGTGGATGAGTGGAGAAACCTTCCTAGTAGTGGACGAGTGGAGAAACCTACCTAGTAGTGGATGAGTGGAGAAACCTACCTAGTAGTGGATGAGTGGAGAAACCTTCCTAGTAGTGGATGAGTGGAGAAACCTACCTAGTAGTGGATGAGTGGAAAAACCTACCTAGTAGTGGATGAGTGGAGAAACCTACCTAGTAGTGGATGAGTGGAGAAACCTTCCTAGTAGTGGATGAGTGGAGAAACCTTCCTATTAGTGGACGAGTGGAGAAACCTACCTAGTAGTGGATGAGTGGAGAAACCTACCTAGTAGTGGATGAGTGGAGAAACCTTCCTAGTAGTGGATGAGTGGAGAAACCTACCTAGTAGTGGATGAGTGGAAAAACCTACCTAGTAGTGGATGAGTGGAGAAACCTACCTAGTAGTGGATGAGTGGAGAAACCTTCCTAGTAGTGGATGAGTGGAGAAACCTTCCTAGTAGTGGACGAGTGGAGAAACCTACCTAGTAGTGGATGAGTGGAGAAACCTTCCTAGTAGTGGATGAGTGGAGAAACCTTCCTAGTAGTGGACGAGTGGAGAAACCTACCTAGTAGTGGACGAGTGGAGAAACCTACCTAGTAGTGGATGAGTGAAGAAACTTACCTAGTAGTGGATGAGTGAAGAAACCTACCTAGTAGTGGATGAGTGAAGAAACCTTCCTAGTAGTGGATGAGTGGAGAAACCTTCCTAGTAGTGGATGAGTGGAGAAACCTTCCTAGTAGTGGACGAGTGGAGAAACCTACCTAGTAGTGGATGAGTGGAGAAACCTTCCTAGTAGTGGATGAGTGGAGAAACCTTCCTAGTAGTGGACGAGTGGAGAAACCTACCTAGTAGTGGATGAGTGGAGAAACCTACCTAGTAGTGGATGAGTGGAGAAACCTACCTAGTAGTGGATGAGTGGAGAAACCTACCTAGTAGTGGACGAGTGGATAAACCTACCTAGTAGTGGATGAGTGGAGAAACCTACCTAGTAGTGGATGAGTGGAGAAACCTACCTAGTAGTGGACGAGTGGAGAAACCTACCTAGTAGTGGATGAGTGGAGAAACCTTCCTAGTAGTGGATGAGTGGAGAAACCTACCTAGTAGTGGATGAGTGGAGAAACCTACCTAGTAGTGGATGAGTGGAGAAACCTACCTAGTAGTGGATGAGTGGAGAAACCTTCCTAGTAGTGGATGAGTGGAGAAACCTACCTAGTAGTGGATGAGTGGAGAAACCTACCTAGTAGTGGATGAGTGGAGAAACCTACCTAGTAGTGGACGAGTGGAGAAACCTACCTAGTAGTGGATGAGTGGAGAAACCTTCCTAGTAGTGGATGAGTGGAGAAACCTACCTAGTAGTGGATGAGTGGAGAAACCTACCTAGTAGTGGATGAGTGGAGAAACCTACCTAGTAGTGGATGAGTGGAGAAACCTTCCTAGTAGTGGATGAGTGGAGAAACCTACCTAGTAGTGGATGAGTGGAGAAACCTACCTAGTAGTGGATGAGTGGAGAAACCTTCCTAGTAGTGGATGAGTGGAGAAACCTTCCTAGTAGTGGACGAGTGGAGAAACCTACCTAGTAGTGGAGTGGAGAAACCTACCTAGTAGTGGATGAGTGGAGAAACCTTCCTAGTAGTGGATGAGTGGAGAAACCTACCTAGTAGTGGATGAGTGGAAAAACCTACCTAGTAGTGGATGAGTGGAGAAACCTACCTAGTAGTGGATGAGTGGAGAAACCTTCCTAGTAGTGGATGAGTGGAGAAACCTTCCTAGTAGTGGACGAGTGGAGAAACCTACCTAGTAGTGGATGAGTGGAGAAACCTACCTAGTAGTGGATGAGTGGAGAAACCTACCTAGTAGTGGATGAGTGGAGAAACCTTCCTAGTAGTGGATGAGTGGAGAAACCTACCTAGTAGTGGATGAGTGGAGAAACCTACCTAGTAGTGGATGAGTGGAGAAACCTACCTAGTAGTGGATGAGTGGAGAAACCTACCTTGTAGTGGATGAGTGGAGAAACCTACCTAGTAGTGGATGAGTGGAGAAACCTACCTAGTAGTAGATGAGTGAAGAAACCTACCTAGTAGTGGATGAGTGGAGAAACCTACCTAGTAGTGGATGAGTGGAGAAACCTACCTAGTAGTAGATGAGTGAAGAAACCTACCTAGTAGTGGATGAGTGGAGAAACCTACCTAGTAGTGGATGAGTGGAGAAACCTACCTAGTAGTAGATGAGTGAAGAAACCTACCTAGTAGTGGATGAGTGGAGAAACCTACCTAGTAGTGGATGAGTGGAGAAACCTACCTAGTAGTGGATGAGTGGAGAAACCTACCTAGTAGTAGATGAGTGAAGAAACCTACCTAGTAGTGGATGAGTGGAGAAACCTTCCTAGTAGTGGATGAGTGGAGAAACCTACCTAGTAGTGGATGAGTGGAGAAACCTACCTAGTAGTAGATGAGTGAAGAAACCTACCTAGTAGTGGATGAGTGGAGAAACCTACCTAGTAGTGGATGGGTGGAGAAACCTACCTAGTAGTGGATGGGTGGAGAAACCTACCTAGTAGTGGATTGAGACACTTACGCAACATATGGTGTAAAGAAAAAGTGTTGTCAGGTGGGGGGCTGGTGTCTGGAAGGAGTGTTGTCAGGTGGGGGGCTGGTGTCTGGAAGGAGTGTTGTCAGGTGGGGGGCTGGTGTCTGGAAGGAGTGTTGTCAGGTGGGAGGCTGGTATCAGGAAGGAGTGTTATCAGGTGGGAGGCTGGTATCAGGAAGGAGTGTTATCAGGTGGGAGGCTGGTATCAGGAAGGAGTGTTGTCAGGTGGGGGGCTGGTGTCTGGAAGGAGTGTTGTCAGGTGGGGGCTGGTGTCTGGAAGGAGTGTTGTCAGGTGGGGTGCTGGTGTCAGGAAGGAGTGTTGTCAGGTTGGGGGCTGGTATTAGGAAGGAGTGTTGTCAGGTGGGGGGCTGGTGTCTGGAAGGAGTGTTGTCAGGAAGGTCTGGTGTCAGGAGTGGGCTGGAATAAATTGGACATCTCCTTAAAAGACCAAATATTGACACACTCCTTCGTTGCTTCCTTCTTGGAAATTAGGTCCTCGAAGTGGTCATGGAAGGAAGAAGGAAGAGAGAAGAAGGTAAAAGGAAGAGAGCATAAGGAAGAAGACAGAGAGGGTGAGAAGGGAGGTAATGAAAGTGAATGACTTAAGAAAAACAAGCGCGGAGGCAATGAAGAATGAATATCAGAGAGAGAGAGAGAGAGAGAGAGAGAGAGAGAGAGAGAGAGAGAGAGAGAGAGAGAGAGAGAGAGAGAGAATGGATCATCTATCCAGTAAATGTCTCCCCATATATCTTTAAAGGTATTCATCCACCTATCCATTCTTTTATCCATTCATCCATATTTAAAGTAACTTAATTATCCATTTGGCTGGAAACTTGTCCAGATTTCAATTCCAATCATCCACTTATCCATGAAGACTTTTACATAGATTCATCCGTTCATCAATCACCCATCAATTTCTTTACTCGCCTGGCAATTCACCCACTCCACATACCTTCCACACATGTCAAACACATCCACACACCTTCCACACATGTCAAACACATCCACACACTTTCCACACATGTCAAACACATAAATACATACCTATACTGAATGGCTAATGGGTTTAAAGTCTATCTACTACACTAGGGTTATTAAGGTTGGTTGATTAATGGGATTTAATGTCTATCTACTACACGAGAGTCATTAAGGTTGGTTGGTTAATGGAATTTAATGTATCTACTACACGAGAGTCATTAAGGTTGGTTGGTTAATGGGATTTAATGTCTACTACACGAGAGTCATTAAGGTTGGTTGGTTAATGGAATTTAATGTATCTACTACACGAGAGTCATTAAGGTTGGTTGGTTAATGGGAATTAATGTCTACTACACGAGAGTCATTAAGGCTGGTTGGTTAATGGGATTTAATGTCTATCTACTACACGAGAGTCATTAAGGTTGGTTGGTTAATGGGATTTAATGTCTATCTACTACACGAGAGTCATTAAGGCTGCATGTCACCTGTTCACCACCAATTATATTTTAACACCTAAAACACTGATTAAAGGAAACAATTGTATATACATTGAGAGATATAAATTTCTCAGTGTATATACAAAGAGACATGTACACTTCTCAATGTATACTCAAAACATCACATATTTACAATATACATAAAACATTAAATATTTAAAAACGCACTAAACATTTACACAAAACAGAAAATAAGTATAAACCACAAAACATTCACACGAAACACCAAATACCTACAAAATACACACAAAACATTCAAGACAGTGGTATAAACATTCACACAAAACACCAAATACCTACAAAATACACACAAAACATTCAAGACAGTGGTATAAACATTCACACGAAACACCAAATACCTACAAAATACACACAAAACATTCAAGACAGTGGTATAAACATTCACACGAAACACCGAATACCTACAAAATACACACAAAACATTCAAGACAGTGGTATAAACATTCACACAAAACACAAAATACCTACAAAATACACACAAAACATTCAAGACAGTGGTATAAACATTCACACGAAACACCAAATACCTACAAAATACACACAAAACATTCAAGACAGTGGTATAAACATTCACACGAAACACCAAATACCTACAAAATACACACAAAACATTCAAGACAGTGGTATAAACATTCACACGAAACACCAAATACCTACAAAATACACACAAAACATTCAAGACAGTGGTATAAACATTCACACAAAACACCAAATACCTACAAAATACACACAAAACATTCAAGACAGTGGTATAAACATTCACACAAAACACCAAATACCTACAAAATACACACAAAACATTCAAGACAGTGGTATAAACATTCACACAAAACACCAAATACCTACAAAATACACACAAAACATTCAAGACAGTGGTATAAACATTTACACAAAACACCAAATACCTACAAAATACACACAAAACATTCAAGACAGTGGTATAAACATTTACACAAAACACCAAATACCTACAAAATACACACAAAACATTCAAGACAGTGGTATAAACATTCACACAATACTCTGAGAGGTCGTAACTTAAGTACTGAGGCTCCTCGTATAAGATTTTTAAACTGGCCCAGAGACTCGTATAATTTCCCACAAGTAAACTTTGTAGGTTGAAACTTCCCATATTCTTGACTCTGAAGAGCGGTGAGGGAGGAAATGGGGGTGAGGGAGGGAATGGGGGTGAGGGAGGAAATTGGGGTGAGGGAGGGAATGGGGGTGAGGGATGAAATGGGGGAGGGAGGGAATTGGGGTGAGGGAGGAAATGGGGGTGAGGGAGGGAATGGGGGTGAGGGAGGGAATGGGGGTGAGGGAGGGAATGGGGGTGAGGGAGGGAATGGGGGTGAGGGAGGGAATGGGGGTGAGGGAGGGAATGGGGGTGAGGGAGGAAATTGGGGTGAGGGAGGGAATGGGGTGAGGGAGGAAATGGGGGTGAGGGAGGGAATTGGGGTGAGGGAGGGAATGGGGGTGAGGGAGGGAATGGGGGTGAGGGAGGGAATGGGGGTGAGGGAGGAAATGGGGGTGAGGGAGGGAATGGGGGTGAGGGAGGGAATGGGGGTGAGGGAGGAAATTGGGGTGAGGGAGGGAATGGGGGTGAGGGAGGGAATGGGGGTGAGGGAGGAAATTGGGGTGAGGGAGGGAATGGGGGTGAGGGAGGGAAGGGGGGGGAGGGAGGAAATTGGGGTGAGGGAGGGAATGGGGGTGAGGGAGGAAATTGGGGTGAGGGAGGGAATGGGGGTGAGGGAGGGAATGGGGGTGAAGGAGGGAATGGGGGTGAGGGATGAAATGGGGGTGAGGGAGGGAATGGGGGTGAGGGAGGAAATTGGGGTGAGGGAGGGAATGGGGGTGAGGGAGGGAATGGGGGTGAGGGATGAAATGGGGGTGAGGGAGGGAATGGGGGTGAGGGAGGAAATTGGGGTGAGGGAGGGAATGGGGGTGAGGGAGGGAATGGATGTGAGGGACAAAGGAGATAATGGGAGTGAGGGAAGAGAAAGATGATATAGTCAAGGGAGATAATAGAGGAAGGGAGAGAGAGACTGGAGAAGGTTGAAACTAGATAAAAAAAGGAAAGAGTAAACAAGGATAAGAAGTGTGAGACAATGGATAAAAAATGCAGTATAAGGGAGAATGGCAAGAAAAAAAGAAAGAAGGATCTGAGGGTGAACACAGTACCGAACATATCTCCAGGAAGCACAACACTCGAATGGCCTTAGCACTGAATTAACATATAGTGAATTTGAAAGTAGCTTTCTTGAATACGCAGCACCAGCATGGAGCCCCATACCTCATGAAGCGTGATGAGAAGCTGGAGGAAGTGTCAAAATTTGCAACAAGACTAGTCCTAAAACTCTGACTTATGAAGAGAGTCTAATGGAGCCACACCTGACGTTACTAAAAGAATCAGGGGAGACATTATGACGATTTGAAAAATACTGGGAGGTCTTGATAGGTAGATGGATGGAGATGCAAGAAACGGGTATGCAACGGCACAGTTGGTAATAAGAGATGTGTCATAGGGATGTTAGGAAGTAATTCTTCAGCCTCAATGGTGGACGATGACAGTAGAAGCAAGAAGAAGACGAAGAAGAAGAAAGAAAGAAAGAAAGAAAAATCTCAAATCAGTCTAAAGTCCAAGAGACCCATCTGGAGACAGAGACATGGTCAGAGACCACTGACGACGGGACCGAAATCACAGGCGAGACAGACACAAAATAAGAGCTAAAATTGGAGTAGCAAGCGAGGCACAGGAAAACACAACATGATTCCTCTTCAAGTCCTGACCAGAGTCAGGACAGGCGTGGAAGGATTTAACAGGATTTACAAGGAGTGAATTAAGGGAGGTATGTATTGCAAGAGGGGAAAGAGGAGGGTGTGAGGGGATGGTGCGAGGGGGTAAGGTGCTAGAGTGGAAATAGGTGCAAGGGAGGGGAAAATGGAAGGGAAAGGAGGTAGGCACCCAAACGGATTTACCAGTCTTCGGAGAAAGGACACACACGGGGGATTACCGACTCTCGCAGGCAGGGATTACTTGTCCTCGCTGCAGGATCGCCACAGGGATTATAGGAACCATTCATTTAAGGATTCCTCTTGATTAAATGGGATCCGATAGTTTGGCTGGTGGCTTCAAGTGTGTTATGGTATTAGTCTAAGACGCAGCGCCTCTCAGAGAAGCTGCATCCTACTCACGGTGTTTGTTCAGACAGCCGCTCCTTCCTTCAGTCCCTTCTTAAATCACGTAATTTAAGTGTAAACACCGAGCGGGTGTACAATTAACAGTGTCTGGCACCATGAAAGAGAATTAATAATGTAAAATAAATACGGATCTCTTTCGTTTTCTGTACCAGAGACTCGGCAATTAGAACCGATTGGGCTTCTAACTAATGGATCAAATACCATTATTTCTGTCCTAAAATATGCTTTCTGGGTCAGCAAACGATGAAATCATTAGGTCAGGTGTATTATCATTCTCACACACTAAAGGAATCCAGGCCAGTCTCAAGGGATCAGACGTCCATGGTAGACCAACATACAGGATTGAACTCCATTCATTAGATATGTCAGAGTGTGATGTGGAACATTTACTGCTCCTACCAGATAATGTTAGGATATAAGTGGAAGAGAAGTATATATACACACATATATATATATATATATATATATATATATATATATATATATATATATATATAGAGGCCTTCCGCTGGCTTACCGGTCCATCGACCCCAGGATGAGGGACTAATTACCTCAAGTTCCTTCTGATCTTCACCATTCTTCTTTGTATAGGACTGATGAAGTGTGGCGAAACATTTCATTAAAGATACCCAGTTGTTACACACGTGTCCAAATTATATTAAAAGTTTCTGTGGATATCTCTCAAAGAAAGAACTCGAATGGATTCAAATTGGATAAGTTTAGATTTAGAAAGATATAGGAAATTATTGGTTTGGAAATTGGCTAGTTGATGAGTAGAACAGTCTGTCTAGTAGTGTTATTGAAGCTAAAACCTTTGGTAGCTTCAAATGTTGGTTAAATAAATACACGAGTGAGAGGGGTTGCATGTGAGTGGGACTTACCCACGAGTTAACAGGGTTATCAAAGCTTATTTCTTGGGTATCACTGAAAATGGGTTCGGCAGATATTTTTGTTAGTGGGTTTGGGTCTGAGAAAGACCTACCTAGCATGGGCCAGTAGGCCTTCTTCAGTGCTCCTCCTTTATGTTCTTATAATTGACAGAAGGTGAGCAATATTGTACCACCTTTCACTTACCAGTCGTTTCCACTCAGCGAGAAGAAACAAAACTCAATATTCATCGACCAGATATCGACGTCTGTCATCACTTGTCACATTCGTTATCTCCTGACACCACTGACAACCTCTGGACGAGTCATGGATGCTATCATCACTTGTCACATTCGTTATCTCCTGACACCACTGACAACCTCTGGACGAGTCATCGATGCCGGGAAATAAAGAGGCAGTAGTAAAATGCAGTGCAGTCTCAGCATTCACTTAACATACCACCAATAATGCTGTTGTCGGGTTGTTAAGGTCGCAATACGGAAAGAGCAGTATTGCGACCTTCCCTTTACCAGCTAAAATATATACTAACACACGTTTCTAAAAATATAAACTTTTATTATTGCCATATTGTTTATATTCCACTATGGTTGCATACTTACGGACGCCCTATATTACGAACACGGGTTAGTGGCCTGCACACCTGGCTGTAGCCCGATAACCACGTAGGAACAAGCAAAATACATATATTTCCTTCACCAAATAGCAAGCAGGTGTGTACAATAAGGCAAATGCAAGCAAGAGAATCACTGCGACCAGACTTGGAGGTAAGTCTGTCAATGTTGAGTCATTAGTATACCACATCGCTTCACAACTTTGGAAGGCTTCCTTGTGATTGGCTGGTTGAACCAGCATAACGAGGGGACCCCTAGTCGTTATACCCTTAGCCCCTGTTTCACCAGTCGGGAGGGCATTCCTATACGAGTGTGACATAGGCCTAATAAAATGCAAAATATTCTTAGCATGTCACACCTTATTTAAGATCTAACTCCCTAAGGATCATCTACTACAAGTAGCAGTCAAAGGTCAATACTTCGTCAAGAAAGGTCAAGTACAAAGCCGATTGTTCCAGGACAATTACTTAAAGTTGTAAAGAATCTTCAAATATCTTTAAATAAATTCCCTACGAAATTAACGAACAAAATGATAATTACACTGGTAATTAAAAATATTTCAACTAATATTATTAATTATTTGATGTAGCCTTGGTGTGGCCATGACAGGTGAGGTATCTGTTGTGGAGAGAAAAATCAATTGTTAGTTGAACATACTGATTAAGTAAATATTTTTAAACTAGAGTATATAGCAATACTTGTACGTATTTTTGAGATTGTATATTTAACCAGTAGGCATTATATAGATGTCATGTATAGGAGATTTGTTGATAAACTGGAATGAAATTACTGTCAAACATATACTGGCGCATACTGGGCAGGTTCAAGTCACCTACTGGCCCATGCTAGGCAGGTACAAGTCACCTACTGGCCCATACTAGGCAGGTTCAAGTCGCCTAGTGGCTCATACTAGGCAGGCTCAAGTTGCCTACTGGTCCATACTAGGCAGGTCCAAGTCACCTACTCACCATTACAAGGCAGGTCCAAGTCATCTACTGGCCCATGCTAGGCAGGTACAAGTCACCTACTGGTCCATACCAGGCAGGTCCAAGTCACCTACTCACCATTACAAGGCAGGTCCAAGTCATCTACTGGCCTATGCTAGGCAGGTCCAAGTCACCTACTGTCCCATAATAGGCAGAGCCAAGTCATCTACTGGCCCTTAGTAGGCAGGTCCAAATCATCTACTGACCCAAGCCAGTCAGGTCGAAGTCACATCCACTTAAGAAGTTAGAAGCACTGCATCAGACCTATTGGCCGGAGCTAGTCAAGTCTAACTCTTAGAACGCTGGATTTGCTACCTTTCAGGACCACGAGTCGATTCCTCATCTATTCCCCTGTTTATTCACAACTATGTAACCTGGAATTAATATGATAATGGTATACACTACCGTCGAGATGATAAGACATGTACAACAGTTAGGTATCTTTATCAGAAACGTTTTGCCACCCAGTGGCCTCTTCAGTCCAATGCACAAGAAGGTGGATGATGAGAAGGCATTTGAGGTAATCAGTCCCTCAGTCTGGAGTCGAAGTGCTCAGTCCATCTCCAGGCTGAGGGACTGATTACTTCAAACTCCTCCTGATCTGCATTGAACTGAAGAAACCACTGGCTGGCGAAACGTTTCCAGAGGAAAGATACCGAAATGTTGCACAAGTGTCTTATTTATCAGCAAAAGCAGAGGACTGACTGCATCGCCTTTACATCTCTACTGATTCTGCTGTCTTCTGTAGTTAATCATCTGTTGTGGGTCGCATCCTGGGGGACAGGAGCTTCATGAAAACAAATTTTGTTTTTTTCAACGAGTTGGCCGTCTCCCACCGAGGCAGGGTGACCCCAAAAAAGAAAGAAAATCCCCAAAAAGAAATTACTTTCATCATTCAACACTTTCACCACACTCACACATAATCACTGTTTTTGCAGAGGTGCTGAGAACACAACAGTTTAGAAGTATATATGTATAAAGACACACAATATATCCCTCCAAACTGCCAATATCCCAAACCCCTCCTTTAGAGTGCAGGCAACATTGTACTTCCCATTTCCAGGACTCAAGTCCGGGTATATAAAAATAACCGGTTTCCCTGAATTCCTTCACTAAATATTACCCTGCTCACACTCCAACAGATCGTAAGGCACCAAATACCATTCGTCTCCATTCACTCCTATCTAACACGGTCATGTACGCTTGCTGAAAACAAATTATCCTGGGTTAATCCTGGGATATGTAGGATTAATTATACCTTTTAGGTTAATAAACCTACGGATATACTCCTGTTATTGTAATTACACCTGTAATTCTATTGTTGTGAGTCTCATCCTACAGAAGGGACTCAATGGGAACGAGTTATCTTGGGTTTATCCTGGGATATCCTGGATTAATCACTCTTCTAGGGTAATAACTCTTAAGATGCCCTTCTGTTATTGTTCCTACACTTGAAATTCTAAAGTTCTCAGAAGCATATTCGTAAGAACCATTCGTCTGTTCCCATCGTTCGTGTAACAAATATCCACAGCCAGTATCATGGAGGTCGGAGAGCGCTCCACACTGCTTTATGGAACTAAGCTGGAACGAGATACCTTGATCTCAACATAGACTGGAAACTGAGGTCTCCGCTGGAGTAATGGACGATTAACCATTTAGACATTAGTGGGGGACGACAGGGAACAGATTGGTCTAAGTGACTGGTGTGAGGAACACATAAGACCAAGGTAATGGTAGCCCCCCTGTTTCTAGCTTGTAGTGAGACAGTAATACTCAAGACCGTGGTGGACAGGCACTGTCATCTACACGGTAGATGGCAGTGCCTGTCTGTTTCTAGTTTGCAGTGTGCCAGAACTGAACCATTAAGGACATGGTAGACAGCATCACTTGTCTGTTTAGTTTGCATTGTGTGGAGACAGAACGACGTAGGACCAAGGTGAAGGTGGTACCTGTGTGGAGACAGAACAACATAAGACCAAGGTGAAGGTGGTACCTGTGTGGAGACAGAACAACATAAGACCAAGGTGAAGGTGGTACCTGTGTGGAGACAGAACAACATAAGACTAAGGTGAAGGTGGTACCTGTGTGGAGACAGAACAACATAAGACCAAGGTGAAGGTGGTACCTGTGTGGAGACAGAACAACATAAGACCAAGGTGAAGGTGGTACCTGTGTGGAGACAGAACAACATAAGACCAAGGTGAAGGTGGTACCTGTGTGGAGACAGAACAACATAAGACCAAGGTGAAGGTGGTACCTGTGTGGAGACAGAACAACATAAGACCAAGGTGAAGGTGGTACCTGTGTGGAGACAGAACAACATAAGACCAAGGTGAAGGTGGTACCTGTGTGGAGACAGAACAACATAAGACCAAGGTGAAGATGGTACCTGTGTGGAGACAGAACAACATAAGACCAAGGTGAAGGTGGTACCTGTGTGGAGACAGAACAACATAAGACCAAGGTGAAGATGGTACCTGTGTGGAGACAGAACAACATAAGACAAAGGTGAAGATGGTACCTGTGTGGAGACAGAACAACATAAGACCAAGGTGAAGATGGTACCTGTGTGGAGACAGAACTACACAAGACCAAGGCGAAGATGGTACCTGTGTGGAGACAGAATTACACAAGACCAAGGCGAAGATGGTACCTGTGTGGAGACAGAACTACCCAAGACCAAGGCGAAGATGGTACCTGTGTGGAGACAGAATTACAAAAGACCAAGGCGAAGATGGTACCTGTGTGGAGACAGAACTACACAAGACCAAGGCGAAGATGGTACCTGTGTGGAGACAGAACTACACAAGACCAAGGCGAAGATGGTACCTGTGTGGAGACAGAACTACACAAGACCAAGGCGAAGATGGTACCTGTGTGGAGACAGAACTACACAAGACCAAGGCGAAGATGGTACCTGTGTGGAGACAGAACTACACAAGACCAAGGCGAAGATGGTACCTATCTCTCTGTCTTTCCAAGACGGATTTCATGAACTTTTTGCATGAAATAATGTTTTTCAGTGTCGTGGGAGCTTTAGTGTAGTGTCTGGGGACTGAGGATTCGAACTGGTGGTCGCCCTGAAGCAGGGCACACATCCACAACAATAGTTATAACCCCAATTTTTAAAGGAGTGCACTGGTAAGCCAGTGGAAGGCCTCGGTCAGATGACCAAAAGCTCCAGCTGTGGGTCATCATATGACTAAGACCCAAGTCAGGAAACACTTGCCCTGTTTCCTGACA